>NC_092187.1:17033059-17333225 GCF_043641665.1 Enoplosus armatus
ATAGAGCTTCACTGCATCCGCAAATTCAATGACGTCCTTCGTATGCAGTTCCTCCCATACCACTTTTTGCTAGCCACAGCGGTGGGTTCATTAAAGCTGTTCTTATAGGTTTAGCACATGATGTATTGCATGTTTATTTTTAATATATTACACATATGATACTACACACACACACCCTGGTGTTTTGTATCAGATGCTATTATCAAGTGAGAGAGGTTTTCTTCATTTAACTAGGTAAAATATCTTTTTCAAGAGAGATCTGGCTAAGAGGGAAGCAGTGATAAACATTATCACAATAATAATAAATACAAGTAACGTAAATGGGCTTAGACAGTTTATCACACACTACAAAAAAGTATAGACAGAATGATGGATAGATTGGCAAATTGGCACCATTAAAAATAAGTAGCTTATTAAAAAAATATATATAAACAGTTTCTGTTTGTGTCCATGGATGTAAAGACAGCTATTACTGGGTTACTTTGAAACTGAAGAAAACTTAAAGAGGACCGATTATTATTTTCCTTATTTTCTGTCATATATATATATAATGTTGCAATGTCATTCATTCTAAACATTGCCAAAGTTGCCAAATAATGAGGTAAACGTATGTAAAAGTAATCCCTGTGAGCCAAAAGCTCAGGCTTCAGACTGCTCCGAATGCTCCGTTTCCGTTTTTTTCAATCGCCGTGCCATGGTATCTCTGCTCCAGGCACAGATGAGATGCTTGAGTGTATGTCAACATTGCTTAGTAACGTTAGGTTTACATTTTGTCTTTGGAAATTCTTCCAAAGACTTCCACAACTTGGCCAGACAATCAGCAGAAAGTGGGCTTTTAGGGAGGGGGGCCTAAAAGAGATCGGAGCTCAAACGGCTTGTGTCAGACAGAGGGTCTGCATGAAGGGCCAGTAGAAGATAAATCAGGAGTTTTTTGAACTGTGAATCGTGCAAAGCTACTCTAGTTGAATCACAAAATGAAAATATAGAGCTGGAAATGAGCATAATAGGTCCCCTTTACAAACGTGATGATTCTCAGGCAAGATCTGGAGTTATAAAGAGCGCCTTTTTATGGAGATAATGATATCCTCGGGAAGTCACACTGAATCTAAAACTATGTGTATCATGTCTGTGTTCAGATGCGACTGAAAATTTGTACTTTTTGGAGTCATGACTGACGCAAATTGCTGCAGTCACAAGCTAAGGGTTTTAAAAATATCTTAATTGCCTCAGGACAAACGACAATAACTTAACTTGCCTCACATCTCTCCCTCTGCGCCTCACAGTTTGAAAACCCCTAATCTAGAGTAAAATAAAATCCAATACATTTAAAATCAAACACATTGACCGGGAGTGCTACCCCCCCCCCCCTCCATAAAGAACTTGAATTCACCAACAGTAATCAGCTCTTACAAACTTTCTTGTTCTCCCTCTTGTCTTCAGAGTGCTACAAGTTTCCTGCAGTACTTGGATGTGTCTGTGGGAAAGGAGGTGGCCGCCATCTGTACCAAGACTGGCCGGCTTGACGTGATGTGCCAGAACCCCCATAATGCCATCATCCACCTAGGCCACCACAACGGCACGGTCACCCTCTGGTCGCCCAACCAGAAAGAAGCCCTCGTCAAGATGCTCTGTCACCAGGGCAGTGTGCGCTCTGTCGCTGTAGACAAGACGGGCACGTGAGTCACCTTAAAACTTCACACTTCTTATGTAGGACAACATATTATTATTATGATGGTGATTATTATTATTATTATATATTGGAATTCTTTTAGAGGCAGGAAGTTGTGGATAATTTTCTGTGTATGTTACGTAGAGGCTGCTTCACAATAGTCCCAGTAAAAACGTTAATATTTTACATTATTCTTTGAGAGTGTAATAAATCCTTGTAATCATTGACAAAATCCTGTCTTCAACCTTGAACACCCATTGCCTGGAGATAACACATTCTTAAGGATTCTGTTGCATGCTTGTCAGTTTATTGTGCCTGATTATTTTTATGACGGCACGTCCTTTTTGAAAATGACTACAAAGACACAAACATTAGTCAAAACGATCAACCTTTTTATACATATTGTTTGAGCATTGTTGGATGGAGCCTGAGAACTAAGAATTTCATTGCCAGCGACTGCTTCCCTGTAATTGTTGTGCATATGACAATAAAGACCTTGAACTCGATACATGCAGTGTATCACATGTAACAGTCTGTGAATTGTATATAGTGCTAGCGTCCCCCAAGCAGAGACAGTGGGTGGTTAATGGTTAACAAGTGTGCAGAGTAAATCCATAAAGCCATAAATCCATATCACAGCTTTATAGTCGGGTTGAGTAAGTATAACATTTTCCATTGTGAGAAGTCATCTGCAGTTTCTTCAATGTCCACCAGAGAGCAATCTGTAGTAATGGTCTCCTCTTTTGGCAGATACATGGTGACATCTGGCATGGATAAAAAGCTGAAGGTGTATGACATTAGAGCCTTCAAGCCCCTCAAGTCCTACTTCCTTCCTGCTGGAGCTTCCTGTTTGTCACTGAGCCAAAGGGGGCTGCTGTCTGCAGCCACAGGAGATATTGTCCAGGTCATTATCACCTCCTCACTGCACGATTAACTTTTTGCCATGGAAAAATGATCAAATGCACAGGAAGGGGTGCATTTAGAGCAGAGGCTTGTTATGAGTGAACACAGCCAGATGTCTACTGTGAGCAGCAAAAACACTTTTGCTTAGCGAGAACAAGTGGTAACCATAGACACAGGGTACTGAAAAATGAAAGTTACAGCATTGGTGACACTTTCTTTTACATGTCTGCAATTTCCTAATAATTATCAAATAAATAATTATGTAATTTGGTACTAAGTATTGGGAACCAAGAGACAGATATTAGAGTTGACTTAATTTAGTGTTCAGTTTAAAAGCAGTTGTTGTTCATCTTGGAAACTTAAACCTGTATATGTGTGCGACTGAACACAAATCGGCGTTGCCCTTCTCAGGAACCTTCCTTTGAATTTACAGTTGCATATAAGTTCCTTTTTTAAGGAAATGTCAGGAAACTATGGGAGCTGTAAAATATAGTATTACTGCTTGATGGACTGCAAAATGATTTATAAGAAGCGCGAGCATGCCCAATACCAGGACCCTGAAACTAGCTCACTGCAATATAATTGTCGTTATTTTATGTGATCAAGTTCAGCTGTGGTTTTCAGTCAGAACAAGTCAAAGTGTCTGTTGTGAAAAGGGTCTGAAGTGATTTCTTCGCACCAAAGACGGAATTCTAAAAAAAACAAGCTGACATTTTGCGCGTAATTGCTTTTAAATTTGCTACGACACTGCAGAAAGTCATTTTTGAATACAATTAGTTGTCTTTTGTCTTTTATGTTATATTGTATTATATTATATTTCACCCTCATATCACTTAATCTGTGAGTAACTGTCTCTCTGCAGGTGTACAGGGACGTGTGGAGCACTCCGGTGACTAAACCCTACGTGGTTCACAGAGCGCAAAGAACAGTTTGGGGGCTGCACTTCTGTCCCTTTGAGGATGTCCTCGGAGTGGGCCACGGAGACGGTTTCACCAGCATGCTCGTGCCAGGTCCTGCTAGCTTTCACGTTGTACCTACATATTAAATAGACTGAATAACAAGGTTGCACTGACTAAAAAAGGGTCAAAGTGAGCACTCTAGAATAATGAGAGGAAACTGGTGGCTCAGTGATGTGGTTTCCTGATGTGCGACAAGCAACTTGCAAGCCATCACTTAACACATTTTTCTGTGCATTAAAAGTGTTCCCGCCTTTATCTCTGTCCTCCATTTCCATTCACAGGCGCAGGAGAGCCTAACTTTGACGGTCTGGATGCAAATCCATACCGCAGTGCAAAGCAGAGGCAGGAGTGGGAGGTTAAAGCCCTGCTGGAGAAGATCCAGCCAGAGCTCATCAGCCTTGACCCCACCGAGCTGGGACGGGTTGACCACGCCACCTTTGAGCAAAGGCACCAAGACAGGGTCCAAGCTCTGGTCAGTGTCTGGAAGCATCGTATTGGTGCACATCAAATTTTGCTTTCATGTAGATCTGCACATTTTTTAAATAAAGATTGAAGATGTTGTTTACAGATTTCTAAAAGCATTCTTTTGTCTTCCCAGGGCTTTGACCCACTTGCCAAAGAAAAATTCATTCCCAAGTATAAGAAAAAAGGTCGTAGTTCTGCTGGCAGTGTTGAAAGGCGCAAGAAACAAGTGGCTCATGTGGACCAGAGGGTAAGTAATCCAGAATATAAGATTCATGCAATCACAGTGTGAACTTTCTGCTATATCTGCAGTGTTTGGCTCATCTCTCTTGACTTGTTTACCCCCCCCCCCCCCCCCAGGATGTAATCAGGAAAACTGTGGAGGACAAAGTGAAGCTGGAAAAAGAGAGAAAGGAGAAGGAGAAGAAGGCTGCGGTGTTATCTAGCCAGAGATCTGCTTTGGACAGATTCAAAAAATAGAAAAGGAGGACTCTTTGTTCAGCCCAGAACCCTGTGACATTCTGTGGGGGCGACCTTTGGACATCACATAAAGGACATTTCTTTGGATACATTACTCCACTGTGGGAACAAAACATCAATTGCAGAAATTCTGGGTGTGGTCGGCTAATAAAGACTCTTCTGATGTGTGACATTTCATCTGTAATCAATGCTGAGTGCACTGATAGAGCAGTTCTATTTAATGCTGCTTGCCTGAAGCACTTCCTGTCTACATGGGTGGATAATGTGAAGTGCCATGGCTATGAGTGCTGTGGTAGCTGAACAGACTGGGCTCACGTCAAGTTTTTTTTAGGAATATGTTAAAAAATAAACAACATAATGCCAAGTGTCTGAACTCAGAGTGTTATTTGAGATCACAGCTGAATGTTTCATATTGGCAACACTTTGGTTAACTTATTAACAGAATAACTCCCCACAGCATCCCTCCCAAATTCCTCAGCAGGCATGTTTAGGCGATGTCTGTTCAACAGTGACCAGTAACAGTGACAATACATGAGTGGGACCATAAAAGCAATTTTGTAATGATTTGAAAAGGACAAGAATTCATAAAATGATATATATGGAATACTTGTAAGCTACTTGTAAGCTTTTTGGAATACAGAGGGAAGAAGGAGGAAGGGAAACCGTTGCTCAAGCAATTCAGGAAGTAATGTGGCCACCGCATCCTTGCTGTCTGACAGAAGTTGAGTCCCAGAATAGATTAGCTCTACAAGTTCTTCATACAAACTGACTGTGGAAACAAACACCTAATAACTACTGGAATAAACTGTAAATCAAAGTTAGAGACACTCCTTCCACTGAGGGACACATTTCTAATTCTAAGTCCTAATTACAGATATTTTTGATAACATTTGTGGATCTTTAATTTATTGTTGGGATCACTTGCCTAAGTGAAAAGAACTTGTGTGTGTGTGTGTGTGTTTCTTTTCTAAAAACAACATCAGGCAAACTTTGCATAAGATACAGAGCTGTTTATTGGTGACAGTATTTGATTCAAGCATATTTCCTGAGTGTAAACACACAGACGTTCAACGGTATACTGACACACTGTAAACTATCTTTTAAAATGTACTGAGACCAGACCCAGACACACCAGCGCAAAGCTGCCATTCATATTCTACTTATTGTTTAATCTCACTATTACAGAGAATGGTAATAAATACTACAATTCAGTGGGGTTATAGCTGTGTATCACTTCAGTTGCATGGTTATATATCTCAATTCAGGTGACATGAAGCTGCAGAATAACCGAGCAACTTCCTCTGTTGTCTGTTCCCACAGGAACCAGCAGAGTACATCTCACTTTAAAAGAGTGTCCTCTTTTAAACCTTCTTCTTAAAACTCACTTTCATCTCATGGCTTTTTCTTAACTGATGCTAAATATTTTTATCTTATGTTTTGGATTTTGTTTCTGTAACTTTTGTCATTTGTTTTTACTGTAAAGCACTTTGTAATGTTGTTTTGAGAGGAGCTATATAAATAAAGTTATTATTATTATTATTGAAATTCCTTGGATGCATCTTGTACAGAGGTGATTCTTTTTCTGTTTTGAACATAAAGTCTTAGCTGATAAATATTTGTTTGTATTACTTCCTCCCTACTGGGTATATGAGACCTGTGGTTTGATATCTATTTGCACTATTGTTTGGAACATCATGCATTGACGCATTTTAACAGACTAAAATCTACACAAGTACCTGGTGATAGACTACACAGGTGTTAAATATATGATGGTAGCAGCGTATAGACTTAGTGTTTTAATAGAAATACTTGTTCCAATGTGCATTCATCACATAAGCGGCTGTACTTCCTCGCTGTATACTATCAGCATGCCAATGGTGTTTGTTCTACATCTACAATATGTGTCAGTGCAATAATGGAGGATGCTAACAGTCTAACAATGCTTTAAAGACTATTGTGACAATTCTTCAAACTACCAGCCGATTATCCCCTTTTCTGCAAAAGAAAGCCGGTTGAATACATTATAGTGGTTAAAAAAATAAAGCTATAAAAATAAACTGACATTTTCTCAGTGTAGTTTCACAGCCTGAAGAGCACTTGTGCTGTTCACAGTATTGAAGCGAGGCACGGCCCCAATGAGTCCAGTTTTCCATCTTATTAACCCTCACAACCCTTGCTCCAGCCCCAGAGCTGACCCAAGCATCGCCCTGACTTTGCACATCCCCAGAGAGGCACGCAGACTGAGCCAGGAGCAGGGCTGTGATGAATGGACGTCGGCCCAGTAGTGCAGCATCTCCTTGGGCGGGATGTGGTGTATGGACACCATGGCCTGGTAGCAGCAGCGCCCGTATGGCACAGCTGGGCCACCAGAGAAGAGTGGGCAGTGAGAGGGCAGCACCCCAGCTGCCCGGGCACACAGACCAACAAACACATCCTCAGGGGGCAGGGGTGTGGATAAAGGTGATGCAGAGGCTGCCAGTGAGATTTTGAGCAAAGCAGAGCGGGACAGAACGTAAGCTGTACCACTGCAATAATCTGGGAAGACAGAGGGAGGGTAGGCCCCTGAAGGGAGATAGTGCTTGCTGTCCGGGTCACGGTCCGGAGCCACATGGAGATGCACCCTGCCAAGGTACAAGTCTCCTTGTTCATAGGGGTTACGGCTCTTGTTCAGAAAGTGCAGGAGGGCGCTGGGATTGAACAGGACATCATCATCCACTTTGGCCATGAAGTGAGCCTGAGGGCAGAACCGGCGGGCCCAGCCCAGCATGGACAGGGTTTTCAGGGTGAGGTTGGAGTAGGTGTCCAGGAAACGCCCCTGAATCAGGTCTCCTCGCTCTCTGGCCTCCTCTATCAGCAGCTTGGCCAGTCCAGGGTCAGACGCCACGCCAACCATGAAGAGGGTCATGACCCGCAGGCCCCTCACCTCCACCTCCCCTCCCCAGGTATCCCTGATGGCTTGGCGGGCCCTCTGATTGGCAGGAGCCGAGGTAACCATGGTGATGAGGTAAGGCTTAGCACGCTGACACACGAGCGGGCTGGGCATGAGCAGGAACTCCTCGGGTCTGGTGGGAGGGAGGCTCTGCTGGGGGATGATGCCGGCGTGTGGCTCCACCACCGTGTTCATGCTCATGGAGGTGACCCATGACTCGATGAAGTCCAAAAAGAGCAGAGCCAGGAGGCCTGCGGTCGCCATCGCCGCGCACAGATAAGGCAAAACACCAAGCCTGCTACCTCGCTTTCCAAACCGAGGCTTACATACCCACAGCCCCCGTCCGACCATGACCAACATCCACTACCGCTGCGCAGCTCTGAAGACCGCTGTAGCTGCTGCCGTTTCTCACTACCCCCCTTCCCTTGTCTCCACGACTAGAATCACTCCACTATCATTGCGTTACCCCCGCTGTTGATACCCTCGTTGCTCCTTTGCTCAGGTAGTCCACTATCCCGCAGCAGCAGCCGCAGGAGAGCGCCAGCGTCCGCTTGAATGCGGTAAAAGAGCCGGCACCCTTGTCTTGATGCTGCAGCCAGTTCAACAAAAGTGGGATACGCAGCTGCGCAAATGAAACGGTCGATCCGGCAGCAGCGGCAGCCTGAAGCTATTTGTGCTCTGACTGTACAACGTGGAGCTGCTCTGAGGTCGATTGCAACACCGTGAACGCGTGCCAAATTATCAGAATTGCTCCACCCTTGAGTTGAAAAACGCGTCCTGATGTCTTTTGCTTTCGATTTGCAGTTTTGTTTTCCGGACATAAGGCTGCGTATTCCACGAACCGCCCCGCGGACAAAACCAGCCCACTTGCAAGCAGATCTAATAGGGCATCCAAATTCCTATTTGCCTTTTTCCTAAAAATCCCATTTGCTTTAATTCCGTATCAAAAAATGTTGACCTAATGCATAGCCTTGGTGTGTTTATGTTTGTATGCTTTGTAAAGTCTTTGTTTAGAGAATTAGATTTGTCAGACGGCCCTGATTAAAAGGCTATATCAATGTCAAACCTGATTCTATACCTGGACTGCCGGTTATATGCCCTGCTGTTTATTCATTCATATTTCACTCAGATTCCGATTATAGCTGCAATATGGACAAATAATGGCGAAGCATCTATTGGCGAAAGGGATGTAGACCTACATCCCTTTCGCCAATAGAGGCCGATGAATGATCAATGCACTGTAGCCTATTAAGCAATCAGAGTCCGTAAACGATATTGAATCAAGTGGAAAGAAGACAAATGTGCCTGTTTGAGAGAAGCGAGAAAATGTGAGGTATTATTTTTTATCATTTGAATAGGTGTGTGAAGAGCTCTGCCGTGTGCCTATTGTTCTGCACGCCAAGTACTGTCACACCTGGTGGTGCAGGGCGACACCTGGTGTTTCCATTAAATTGGAGGGAAGGTCATGTAAATGCAGACAAATGTCTAATGATTCTCTTACTGCGCTACTGCAGAGATCTGACTGAGCGCACCAATGGAAAGAAATAATAAAGACGATAATAATAACTTTATTTATATGGCACCTTTCAAAAGTTTCAAAGTGCTTTACAATAAAAACAAGGATTTAAAAGGATCCAAAGCATTAGATATAAAACAAGATAAAATAGGCATTTGTTTCTTCAATACTGATACATTTGCATGTCACAGCAGCAGTACACGAACAAAACACACTGTAGAACAGTGCAAAAACAAACGTCAAACACAAGTACTAACATTAACATTAAACTTTTAAGTACGTGCATGCATACAAGTGTGCAAACTGTACTAAGGTGTTTTATTGTACTGTAAGGGTTGCTTTAGTTACAAACTTGTAGTACACAGAATATGGAGGATTTTATAGCAGTATGTCACCATAAGCCAGAGATCACAGACAGTATAAAAACAGCATATTGAAGAATAAAACATTACCTGATTTTTGTGACTAAATTACATTTGTTTAACATTTAAAGGTATTAATACAAGCTATGGTATTTTGACAATACCTGGAAAGTGTGCCCCCCCCCCCCCTTTTCTACTGGTACAAACATTGACTATATAATATACTTTGGTGTTTGTTATACTATTATATGTTACATTTGGAGTTGCACAAATATGACAAAGGTTTTTGGACACAAAAAAATTTACATTAGAGCATGTAAGAATGAGTTATGTTTGTGCTGCAAATGTTTGTTTTCATTGTATTGTAAATTGCTTATATGTAATCACTTTAATTACAAACCTGCAGCGAACATCTTTGTCGTATGAATGATGCTAGCACTGCCAACCTACCTTTTTTAATATGTGTCAGACCTTCTTTGTGCAGAGTTCTTCTCAGTTCCTAAATGCTTTTTGACAGTGTAAGCCACAGGGGCCAACCTGGCAATTTCTCTGTCTCAGCCTTTTGGTGAGCTGACATTTCCCTCTGATGACGGCTGCAGGATGTCAAGGAGCGTTCCAAGTCCTCAACTCTTTAAGGGACCTATGAACTGTCATCCTCACAGACATTGACATTGACATTCTTAATTGGTACATTTCTTATAGACAGTTAAAGGTGAATATAATGAATTTGCCAATCTCTAAGCAAATACATTGCTTTGTTACATTGCATACGACCTGGTTCACTGCTCAAGGAGCCAAAAAATAAGTGGGCGAAACATTAAATACCTGAGTACAAGTATCACATATACACAGTGTCGACTTATTAAGTGTTTAGTTAAAAGGTCAAAAACTTGAGAAGGACAGGTGATTGGAGAGAATCACAGATCCAAAACAAATCAACAAGTTCAGGTAGTGATATCTGTGGATTTCAAAGCTGATTATTATAAGGAAGTTATTATAGCTTAACTGTAATTTTTCATTTATAAGAAGATTTTTTTCTTTTTTCCTTTCATGTATTTACTCTTAAGGAAATCTACTGCATATATCTGTTTTTATGATACTTGTTATGGTGTATTTATTGCTGTCATTTTAGCAATCCTTGCTTTTAGCCTTTTGATCTAATGTGCTTTGTGTGTCTTCAGGACACTCATGTAGAGGAATTGTTAATCTCAGTGAGGCCTTTTTCCTGGTTACATAGCAATATGGCAATATAATTAAATAATGCAGTCGCATAACAAAGATCTATCATTTGTTTTGATCATACAAAGTGAAAGGAAAGTAGGTATTCCTCAGCATTAGCAGCAGCTAACTGTGCAGATGTTCATGTGGCAGTCATTGGGAAAATGCGTATTTATTTATTTTTGTATTTTTTTCTGTATTAACGTAATATTTTTCTAAATTATAGAAATACTCAGTATACAAGGAGTGTACAGACAAAGAGGAATATCATTCTTCAAAACTCAAAAGTAAAATTTGAACACATGACAGCATAATTAACTATTTAAATTACCAAGGGTCATAACTACATTTTAAATCAATTATATAAATGGAACAAATGGCTTTGACTTATAGCATATTACAAACAACTAAATTACAAATTACATTCTTTTGTCTATCATTTCTTATGACACCTCCTTGATTTTGCTGAGAGAGGAGACCGGAAACACTTTAATGATGGAGGACCAATGCTTATGAGTTCGACTCTAATACGTCTGATTACACATTATGATTTTATTGTGTTAATTTTCAAACACATTTAACTTGACAGCAAAGTCCCTAGACAGTCAGACATGATGACGTCAGTCCTGTCTGGCTCGCGCCAAGAGGGGGGGGGGGGAGTATTGGAGGCGCGCGGGGAAGCGAGAGAGAGAGGAAGGAGAAAAAAAAACCTCAACCATCATCGACGCGCTGGCGGTGCGGGGTCACGAACTATGACCTTTAACAGAAGAAAACCAAAACAAATATTTTATAAAATAACAGGGAACTCCAAATTGGTGACCACCGTTCCTCGGAGGTAAGTGTCACTCCCGGATTGAAAACCGTAGAAAGCTGTCCGAGATACCGGATGGTAAAAGAGCGCAGCTAATCTCCCAGCTATCTTGTTAGCCAGCCGATGCAGAGCTCCCTTCCTGCCCGACTCTGGCAACTCGGGAGCCGGACAATCAACGAGAAACGCTGGGCTCAGTCCGGCTACGCTGCTATGCTTTACAGATAGTTAAACTAATTATTAATTTGTGACACTACCGTCGACTTCAACTGAACCAATCCCTGCATGCTAAAATGACAAATCCAAGGGGAGGGACAGCTACTGTCGGCTCTTGAGGCAGCCCTTGTTGCGTTGACTCGTATCATGCTAGCTTAAACTGCTAACATCGAATAGCTATATGTTAGTTGCTGCAGATGAACTCGACCCTTTTACCTTTGCCATCCCGGGGACATGAGTGGCTTGAAATAACTATGACTTTGACTTTATTCACCAAAGCTGCATTTTTACATTTACTTCCAGCACATCAACAGTCGTTCACTCTGCTGTCGAGAAAGAAAATTGCTGTAATATATTTATCAGAAGGATTCGTCTCCTGTGTTATTGGCTGACTGCCAGATTCTCCATTTTGTTCTGTGTTGTGGGGAAGGAGGTATTGATGGGCATTCCTGTTAGACCAATCGGTGAACAATATGAAGCAGCATGCTCCTCCCTTTGGTCAGTGAGCATGTGGAGCTACTGCAGGCACATAAATCATTTTTCACTTATGCTGTCAAAATTGTATTCTTTAGCATAATCCCAAAGCAACAAAGACAGAGTTAAAACTGTCAAGTGCAAGGATGTTATTGATGGTAGGAGTAGAGGCTATCACTTAAATCTGCCAAGGAGGATGCCCAAGTGCATTGTGGTCGCTCACAATTGATATATAGATTTATAGGTTTTCAAATACCTATACATTGTGTTGGGGAGATGTATATGGCTGATGATGAGTTTGGCTATGTACCATTAGGGTTATTACATTTCTAATGAACAGGCATCTGCGAGTAGTCGGAGCACTTTATTACAGATGCATATAAAATGCATTCACTTCACTTTTAATGATTTGTGCTTCTTTTCGCACAAGTATCACATCGAAAGTATGGTGTGCAAAACATTTAACAAAAGTGCAAACACTCACACAATTTTCTCAATCTTGTTTCCAATGAAGAGAAATGTTTTTTTTCCATGGTGTCAGCTCATTCTCTGTGTGTGAATATGCAGAGGTACAAAACTTTTGACTTTATGATCAGTATGAAGTCACATGTAAGGGGACACACCAGGTTGGTTTATGTGCCATTTGTTAAAAAAAAAAAATGGAAGCAAAGACAGTGGTCTTTGATGCATCTGTGATGTAGGGATATGTGTATAAGAGGGGGTAAGTTTCTATGTAGGGACGTCAGTTGTCCACCTTTGTTGCAGTGTCATATTGGACAATGTGAGGTTCAGACAGTAGTGTAATCTGGTTATCAACTGTCTCTCAAATCTCATGTCCAGGTCACACTCAGAGGACATGGACTTGTGGTGACATCACTGAAGTCATCCGAGGCTGGATTTGTCACAAAATATTTACCTAAAGTGTCTGAACAGGAAGAATATTACAGTAGGTGTGATGTGGAAGAAAATATCTTATCTGATGTTAATGACAGGCAAAATGTGGAGCAGTAAACATCTTATAAATATGTTGATAATTTTATTTTAAATTTTGTTGATGTCTGTTTGATTTGATGTACTATGCTGAAAAAGAAAGTTGCTGTCTTGAGTTAGGGTTTTTCTTTGTGACACCTTTTACATTTACAACAATGCATCAAAACAATGGAGAACAACTGAAACCCCAATGAGAAATAGCTGTGCTACAGCAGCCAAGTCACGCAAATCAGACAACACCTCCCCTCTAAATCATCAAGAAGAAATAAACTTTCATCACAGATAAAACTTTATAATGCCTCATCCATAATCCACCGGCACAACTTTATATTTATAAAACTGTTAATTGCACTGTACTGTTGTGATTGATTAATGTCTGTGGCATCTTTCCAAACAGACCTCACTAATGACCTTACATCATCATGACGACCAACCCGAATCTGCTCTCTCAGCAGAAAGTGGACTCTGAGCATGAGGCAGAGGTGAGTGTACAGAGGGAGACTTTTAATGATGTACTGTTTGCCGGCAGGCTGAGTTGTTCCATGTAACCCATATTTTTATTTATTTATTCTTTAAATTAAAAATACTGTGATGCTGCTCTCTTTGGCTGTGTGGTTAGCGGATGCTGCCTTTATTTGTTGCCATAGAGACATATCTTCTATAGACGGAGGTCCTCTAGAAAGGTCTGACTTGTACTTGTGTAAAAGTGTTGTATAACATTTGTGTTCTTTACGCAGACTATGTGTAAAATTTATTTGTTTTGCGGACTTGTTGATTATAATTTGTATGTGTTGAATTGTGTTTCAAACTGTAGGCATCATCCTCTCCTTCAGACTCGATGAGTGAGTCTCCACAGCGCTTTCACGTCATCTCCACTGAGCCTGCCACAACACCACAGCGAATACAGGTAACTGCTTTGCTATCAACATTATTTGGCTTCAGAGAATGTGACACTGCTGCTACCTGATGATGTTGTCCTCTTGCGGCACATTAGTAGCAGCTATGAACAAGTTGACGTTACAACATGTGACTTAGCTCTGCCACCTTCAATGCCTCCCCCCTTTCTGTCTCCCTCTTCCATCTCTTAACACCCTCAGATTGTAACTGACCAGCAGACAGGCCAGAAGATTCAGATAGTGACAGCGATGAAGCCGTCCAGTGCTCCCAAGCAGCAGTTCATTCTGACTACAGCTGACAGCTCAGGGGCAGGCAAGGTTATCCTGGCCTCACCAGACAGCCACAACACTAAGCAGCTCATCTTCACTGCTGCAGACAGCCTGATGCCAGGAAGGATACAGGTACAGTTCCCCCATTAATACCAACCCCCTGATACATAGCAAAACTATTGGCAATATCTCTGTCTTGATATCTGTTGGTATTTTCACAGTGTTATAACCATGATATGGACATTGTTTTAAGGTGAGACACAAGATTAATGGCCTGTGTTTGACTTTGCTTTTCAGATCGTCACAGACCCAGTGTCAATGGAGCGGTTGTTAGGGCAGTCAGGAGACTTGAACCGACCCCAGCCAGTGGAGTACTGTTTGGTGTGTGGGGACAAGGCTTCAGGTAATAAAGCTTACAGCTGCATTACCTGGAGATGTGAGGATTCAAATGTATTTTGACTGAAGTATCCTGATGCCAAATCTGACAGCATGTTTCACTGCACATTGTCAGCAATCGAACGTGCACCCATGCTCACAGTGACTCACACGCTCTGACTAGTTTTCTCTGTGTTCAGGGCGTCACTACGGAGCGGTCAGTTGTGAGGGATGTAAAGGCTTCTTCAAGCGGAGCGTGAGGAAGAACCTGACCTACAGCTGCCGCAGTAAACAGGACTGCGTCATCAACAAACACCACCGCAATCGCTGCCAGTTCTGTCGGTTGAGGAAATGCCTTAAGATGGGGATGAAGACCGAGTGTGAGTTTGCATCCAAATCCAGGAGACCATATAAAAACATGTAGACAAAAAACCCCAATTCCACTCAGAAACAAGGCAGGTATTAACAGGTTTTCAGGTCTTTAAATGTATTAAAAAGCATTGAATTCAGATCCCTCAAAAAAAAGCCATAAAAATGTATTTGCTTGTATGTGGTTGCGAGCTGTCAGGAGAGTTTCAGTCAGCACCATCAAATCTGTAGCAAACACCATCACTATTGTTACAGTAGCTAAGAAGCTAATCATCACGCAATGAGCAAGTGTCAGTATTAGCATAAACTTACATTACTGGGATATATTGTTCTACACAGCTGGGAAGTACTGAAAAAATGAGATATGAATTTCAATAAATTCATGTGCTTAAAAAATAATTGTAGGCCTTATTGTTCCTACTGTTTTCTGTCATTCTTCAGCTGTTATGTTTCTGAAAAAGGCATTAAATGTGGTATTAAAAAGGTCTTTAAAAGTCTATTAAATCTGGTGAACACCATAGAAAGCCTGATAATGCATCTGCAGGGTGGAGAGAGGAGAAGCTTTTTTTTTTATCCAAATATTGCACTTTCAAGTCCCTTAGTCTATTGCATTTCCTTAATTATTTGAAAAATTCTAACCATTTACACTAGAAGGACCTTTCAGTGAAGTGTCTTTCAGCAAGACACTGAATTCTACTAGCGTTCCTCTGGGATCACTTTTATTATTATTATAACCATTCACTTATAACCATTAGAAAAAAAACAGTTTGTCTGCTGTTTATTCTCAGCTGTCCAGAGTGAGAGAAAACCCATCGATATCGTGCCCAGAGAGAAACATGCCAACTGTGCTGCCTCTACCCAAAAGATCTACATTCGCAAGGACCTAAACAGTCCGCTCATCGCCACACCGACCTTTATCTCCGATACAGAGACCGATGGCTCCAGGTCAGTGGGATCACATCTGTAGACGGTGCTCAGGCGTTGTTCTCTTAGCTGTTGATGTCGGTGTTGTGTGAGCTGGTTTTTGATGATGCTCTGTGACGTGCAGATCCAGCCTGCTGGACCAAGGGATGCTGGTTAATATCCAGCAGCCGGTCATCCAGAGTGATGGAACTTTGCTGCTGGCCACTGACTCAAAGGTACAGCTGTTACTGCAGTTACCGTAAATATAACTTCTGCCTGTTCTGCTGCCGTCTCATTTTGCTCCTTGTAATAGAAGTATGATCCTTGAGGAGGAGTTGTAAGGTTTTGTCGTTTTTGTACATTGTATTTACTTCACGTTTTAATCGGCCTTTCTGCACGGCCAGAACCTCTGACTTTTATGCTCACACTGTACAGATCAATTTATCAGTTTCGTCCATTGACTATTCCAATAAAGTTTATTCAAACAAGATAAACGTGTCTTCAATGTTGACAAAAAGAGAGAAAGGCAGCATTACTTGCAATTCTACTATGAATGGGGAAAAAATATGGAGCTGCAGATGGCTGGAAGATTCAGTCGAGACTACAGTTTTAGACACAACATGAAAAGTATTACTCCAATAAAACAAGCTCACTACAGTTTATTACAGATCTTCAGACAGCAGCCATGAGGAAACTCAGACAGTGGAACTGCTCAAACTGCAAGACAGCCAGCCAAAATTTCCGACAGGTGGTCGTTCAGGCAATTAATCAGGCTTTGTGACGTCCCTCAAACTGCACCTCAAACGACAACTGATCCGGCAGAAATTCATATTCGGGGCTAAAGTCTGCCTTAATCTGTACAGCTTCTACACTGTAAGGCAGATTTTTTTTAGAACAACAGGGTTTGTTTTTTCAATCTTTATTTATCCTTTTAATGTGTTTTCAGAAGGATTTGTCATTTCAGTGCTTTGTTCCAGTTAAGGACACTATTTTGTGTCTATAGTGGATCCCAGTTCAGCGGACCTATTTGATGGAAAATAATCTGTGTTGTTTCATTTGTCCTCAGATGGAGTCTGGACAGGGGGACCTGGGGACACTAGCCAATGTGGTGACATCACTGGCCAACCTTAGTGACTCACTGAAAGAGAATCTAAACAATGGTGATACCTCAGACAGCCAACAGGAGGGGCAGTCTGCCAGCGAGATAACACGGTCAGTCAGCAGTGCACAGAGAAGAGGGGAGTGTGTTTGTGTTTGAGAGGTATCTGCAACATCTCGTCATTGAATTCTCGTCTTTTCCTGGTCAATCTTGTTAATGTGTCAAGTTAGGGGCCTCTCGGGGAGTAGATTATTTAAAATGGAACATGGTTTTCTCTACAGAGGCCAAAAAAAGGTTAAAATGAGTTGTACTTCTCACTTATTGTCAAGTGTTATGTATAATGCATATACTGTATTGTTCATTACATTTGGAACAGAAGACTACTGTCGCCAAACTCTGATTGGCTGTCAGATATTGTAAGAAATAATAATTAACCCTATAAATGTATGAATGACATTTACCTCACTTTATCTCACATTTTCATATGTAGGAAACATTTAATTTAAGTCAGTTTTGGATTGTAATATCTGCAATGATTTTACCACTGACATAGCTATTCAATGATTTTTCTATGATTATTTTATTTATATACAACTCTATTTATGTTGCAGAGAGTTTTCTATCAAATCGATTAATTTAAAAGTGTGTGTGTTTGTTGCGCACAGTGCCTTTGACACCCTGGCCAAAGTATTCAACCCACCTGAAGTCGGGGTCAGACAGAGTCTGGTAGAAAAGTCGCAGTGTGTCAGTGGAACAACCATCCAGCTGATTGGTCGAGACCAGGAGACCCCCATCATTGAGGTGGAAGGACCACTGCTCACAGACAGCCATGTCGGCTTTAAGGTGGGTGCAGTGAGGTGAATGACCCAAATAACAGACACACTTGTGAGTCAAGTGTGTCTGTTATTATACTGATACTGTTTATAATTTAGGGATACAACTTGTTTCCCTTCAGAGGGAAAAGGAATTCTGAACAAAAAGCTTGACTGACCATGATATAAATATTTACCTTACACCCTCAAAGTTTTTTGCTGTATATTTAACTCTGTCAAAAACATACTGAAACTGTTCAAGCTTGGCATTCATCTGTTTTTAAAATGTTCTCTGTCCTCTCCTCTCTGTCTAGCTGACCATGCCCAGCCCCATGCCAGAGTATCTGAATGTACACTACATCTGTGAGTCAGCTTCCAGACTTCTCTTTCTCTCCATGCACTGGGCACGCTCCATCCCGGCCTTCTCGGCTCTTGGGTGAGACTTGAATTATGGTGTTAAGCCCCTGTCAGACATGAGACCCTTTACAGCAATTTAACAAGTTGGTCTCATGTCTGTCACTTTGATATAAAAGTCTCAACGCCAGTCTTACAAGGTCAAACCTAGTAACATGTCTGTAACATTTTCAACATGGCACAAAGTCAGAATGCTATCAGATTACTGTGAAGGCTGCAGAAACAAAAGAGAGATAAAAGGCCCAATCTTAGACCTGGCACAAAGCGGCACACAGCGCAGCGCAAGTGTCATCGCTAGTTTCCAGCCAGCGCCCAAGTTGTGTAAGTAGCACATGTACTTGCACCCATCTGTGCGGCCATGGCCATGTTGGCTTTAAAATGAGGTGTGGACAGGCGCATTGTTGGTGCATTGCTATCTTGAGGCAGCAGAGAGTGATACCGCCATTGGCCAACAAAAACCTGGTCTAAAGTCTGGAGCAGTATTTTCCTACTATTTAAAGGGTGCATCATTTAAATAATGGGAATGGGGGATGACACTCTGATTGGTTTAATCCTGTTTCACCCAAAACACACCTATGAATACAACCCCTTTGCGCCTTACTTTGCCCCCAGATTAACTAGCATTAGTTTAACTAGCAAAATATAAATCTCTCTCTGTCTCTCCTTTAAATGTCCTGTCATGTCTGAATGTAAGGAACATTAATATAAAAGTCACTGATGTCAGAATGACAAAATGCTATAATTTTCACAGCATGATGAATCCAGCAATGTTGCGTATTGTATGTCTGAAAAGGGGCTTTATATAAATAATACCATACCATAACAGTGCAAGCTCCTATCTAAGTACAGTAAATAACTTTATGAATCTATATTTATCTATAGGTATGCAGTGCTTTATTGTCTATTTACATACTCACACTTGTCAATTTGTCTTCCTCAGTCAGGAGGCAAACACCAGTTTGGTTCGAGCGTGCTGGAATGAGCTGTTCACTCTGGGTCTCGCTCAGTGCGCTCATGTGATGAACCTGTCGACCATCCTCACTGCCATCATCAACCACCTCCAAAGCAGCATCCAGGACGGTATGGACCACAGACCTCGTCATCATTTCTCAGTAGGACTCACGCATATAAACAGGACTTGTAGCATTGTAGGCATTGTTGACACCACATTCCAATATTACACTCATGAGCCCCAGATGGTGCTATATCATTGTGTATTAGTCCATGTGTGATGAATGATGGCTCAGATACCACAGATTAAATTTAGATGTAAATTGAAGAACTACATGTCTAAAGAACATGTCAACGAAGTGATGGGAAATTTGAACTTTTGATGATGATGACATGCTTTTTGATAAAGTTTAAACAACTAAAAAAATGAGTAATTTATGAATCTTAATATATCAAACTGGGCCTTTTCTTCTCCATCAGACAAGCTTTCGGGGGAGAGAGTAAAGCAGGTGATGGAGCATATTTGGAAGTTCCAGGAGTTCTGCAACAGCATGACGAGGTTGGAGACTGACAGCTACGAATACGCCTACCTGAAGGCTATAGTGTTGTTCAGCCCTGGTGAGTCTGCTTTTCTTAATCAAGCTACCTTTATTGCTTTTATCAGTCAGATAAAAAGAATTCTGTGGAAGAGTGAAAGTGATTTGAATAAATGACCTGTATTTGCATTTTGTGTGTGTTTTACTTATCAGATCACCCGAGTGTGGACAGCGGCGGGCAGATCGAGAAGTTCCAGGAGAAAGCCTTGATGGAGCTGCAGGACTACGTGCAGAAAACCTACCCGGATGACACCTACAGGTATTCACACCTCCAGTCTAACCAGTCAGCTCAACTTCCCCACCATAGTAAGACACTGTGAATTACAGTTGATCGTTGTGCAAGTATGTGTATGTAGACATTCACAATAATACTTCATTTCATGAATTAAACACTGCCTGCTTAGCAACCTGAAAAGTGTCCTTTATTCCTTGATAGCTTAAGGTACGGAGCAGTGATTTCCAACCTGGAGTACGTGTACCTGGAAAGATTGTGGAGTAGCTCAACTCATTTGTGTAAAATGGTGTGAGGTTGATATTTTGTATATTTGTTGTCACAATAACGAAAAAACTACCAGTTACAATAAGCCGATTGCACAGGAGACACGCCTCCCACCAGCCTGAGCTAGTTGTAACACCTAAACACGTGCTGTGATTGAGGTCATGAAAACAACCTACAAAGTGAACAAATAAGTCAAAATAGAAAGCTATACAAGTACTGGATAACAGGCTGAAGCTTCCCAGCAGTAGAAGTATGAATGCAAATCTGACCAATACAGAAATGAAGAAACTAAGCCTAAACATCAACACTTCCAGGATCACTACAACACTGTCCACTTATGTATAATTAATAGTGTTAAATAACATCCAGTTTAAAGTCTATTAAAGTGAATACATTTGGGACATGACAAGTGGTGTTGGTACTCATCTGATAGGACTGTGGGGGCACATCAGACCAATGTTTTTAAAGATTTAAGTGTCTATGACTTTAGATAAAACGCCAAGGAGCTTATAAGAACGTCTTATTTGCAAAGAAAACCAAAGTAAACACAGGATATCAGGATGACTTTGCAGGTGTGTTTGTTTCCCCAGGTTGACCCGCATCCTGACTCGTCTCCCAGCCCTGCGCCTCATGAACTCCAGCATCACAGAGGAGCTCTTCTTCACTGGCCTGATAGGTAACGTCTCTATTGACAGCATCATTCCCTACATCCTCAAGATGGAGACGGCGGAGTACAACAGCCTGGACAGCCCGTCACTCCAGCACCCAGAACTGTCGAATTAAAGATTAGCGAGTCTCCACTTCAGGTACCGTCTTTGTCTCTCGAGGGGTTTCCTGTTGAACCCCAGTCCTAAATCCTGCAGCGGCCCCTTGTTTTCTAACGATGCATGGTGCAAAGTCATTCAGGAATCCTTGGTAGATTAAGATAAACCGGCATTGGAACGCCAGGATGACACTTGGAATGTTTTCTGGAGCTGTTTTTCTGGCCTAAACTCAGTCACTCTGAACTGAATGAAAAAGGAATCCTCTGCAGCTGCAACTGTGCTCATCTCCTTTAAAGCACTTCAGGCTAATTACATGTGAACTTTACCGTCTGAGCTAAGCCTTTCAAATAGTTTTAGTCTTATCTTAAGCCTTAACATTGCTCTCACATTGATCACATACATAATTTAGCACTAGCTTGTTTTTGCAGACATCAGATGAGCTATATTAAGAAGCCCAGTCTGTAATCTAAACATGTGGAAGTGAATTCCACCTATTTAAAAAGTTTACTCTGAAGACTTGAGTAAATCTGAGTACTTAACTTTAAAAGTGTACTTTAAAGCTGCAAAATATTTGTTTATGTTGGTATTTGGGAACATTGGCGCAGTAAAAACTGGTATTTTTAATGGCTGTGCTGTTAAATTGAGAATTCAGACTTTTAAAAAGACTAAGTATGACTTTTCTGAATGTCATACAACAAGGAATTAAAACATGCTTTGTAATAATTTTCTCTGTTTTCCAACTAACTGAATTTCCAAGACGGTGCGAGACGTAAATGTACAGTTCTTTACTTTAAATAAATGTAAATAATAGTTGGAATGAGAACTCCAATCAGGTACAATAATTAACTCAAACCTCAATTAATTCATCTTTAATCTGTGTTCATATGGCCCGGCTATCATATCATTGAGCTACCATATTCTTACTGACCAACGTCTGATTTCATTCTGTCTTTCAGTTTCACTTTTAACTCACATTCACAAAGTCACGTTAGCCAAATTAAATAAAGTTAAATTGACCATATGTCTTTTTTTTATAAATATATACTGAATGACATCTCAGAGATTTCAGGTTTGGGAGTGTTTTTATGTTTGGGTACACTCATTTCTGGGTTATCATGAACATGTTGCTAATATAACATGTGCAATCACCTCATCACTTTTCCCTTTATGACAATCAAGTGTATGTTACTTCCTTCTGTCCCGTCAGTGTCATGCCTGTTCCCTCTCCATCTGCATTTTGTATGTGTATTTATCAATGGAAATTATTTCTTTTAAGGAATCAGATTATCTTGAAGATTTTGGGTTCGAAAATGTTACGTATGTGTAGCCATGCTACTGTTTTTGTACATGTGTTTGTTTGTATTCTGCTAAGTGCACATCAATCAGCTTTTGTGGCGTTCCCACTTTGTTCATGCTGACTAAAACTTTGTGTTTTTTATTTTTTCTAAAAACTTTAATTTGTTGTGAACAAATTTGCTTGTTGCATACTAAGTGTACTTAAAGTACTTTTGGGCAGGTTTCCCTGATTTAAAAAAAAAAAACAAAACGAGATTTTGTGGGAAGTCTTGAGTGCATTGATGTCTTGAAGACCATATGGAGATGTGCATCGACTTACCCACTTGTATGACGGTTCAGAATAAACATCCACAGCAACATGAATGATGACGGGGATGTAAAGAAGTCAACCAGGACTATGTCTTGTGAAATAAATGTCAATATTTGGGTTTAAACCCCATACAGACTGTTTGTAAAGGCACTGTTGTGAAATGACCTTTGTACATGTAATTTCATAAAAATGAGTGCATGTTGTTTTTAAGCCAGGTTTTATAATCTTGTGGCTGTCTGCCCTAATAAGGAGCATTGTTATAATTTTTATAGTGCATTGCAGTGCATGAAGAAGTTGCTTAAAGTGCATTTTATGAAATGCTGTATGAAAAAATGTTAATTTAAATGTCGTGGCTTTAAAATATTTACCATGAGCAGCTTCCACATTAGAGGATATTAGATCAGAAAAGTTTTTTTTTTTTTTCAGCTTTGTGGATTGAGTATCCTATGGTTAACATTTTATACTGTGTAAATGTACTTTTCTGCTCATATAAAATGTATTTCTTCAAACATTGAGATTGAGAAATTCAAACAACATTCATGTTTTGCTCAAGTCTGTCACAACCCTACATTTCTACCTCACACCGATGAAGATATAAAACAAATGTATTAACGACTGAGCTCCTGTATCAGCATTCCAGTCTCTGAGGTGGCTTCTCTGAAGCCACATGTTATAAAAGGAAATAAACGATTATGAAATATGACATGTCTGAGTCTGTTCATGCTGAAAACGACCAGAATCCCATCTCATACTAAGCTTTGGACACATCACACCAGTTTTTCCAATTAAGTGAAAGATGTCTCTTCATCTTTTAAACACGTTACTACTGCAATGAAGTTGTCTGCAAACAGTGTCCTGATGTAGCTTTTGTAATGTAGAAGTGTTTATAGACCACTAATTCATAAGCTTGGAAATATGTGGGAAACTATTTGTTACGCTGTCAATATAAACATCAAGGATGTCAATATCGTATCCTACTGCTCTCTGAACAACTCAAAACCTCATTTCATTGTAAAGTTTTACATTTTTCTTGGCAAAGACTTCATTCATGAAAACAAGATGAGATGTGGACACTTATTTCAGGAAAAAGAAAAGCTATGAAAAGCATTAAATATTTACCTGAATGTGGGATTTTAACGTTGTGACGTTACATTACTTCTAAACCATCAGAAGTAAGAAGTGGCTTGCTTTTTTTTTACTAGTATATTTATTTTTCCTTGTTTTTTGCAACTATTAATTATTTTATTGTATTTCTCACTTTTTTCTACGTCTTCACCATATTACACTGGTAAATATAGTTGCGGACGATGCATGCGGTATTATACTTGTCTATGTTCTTGTAGCAATAAAAAGGTGAAAACTATCAACGACCTGGTCGCCCGGGTGACTGACTTACAACGTCATCAAAAGGCGCCTCTCCGTGTGATTGTGCGGCTCCGAGCGCAGACTGCATTCAGATGGTATTTTGTAAATTAAAAAAAAGGACTTTAAAATGCCTATGAAAGGAAGGTTTCCGATCCGGAGGACTCTGGAGTATCTCCAGAAGGGCGACATCATCTTTAAAAACAGAGTGAAGATCATGACGGTCAATTACAACACACATGGAGAGCTCAGCGACGGAGCAAGGTCAGAGCTAACAACAGCTAGCCAAAACATTTACAGCTAGCTGAAACACTGCAGACATGTCTCAAAAACATGTTAAATACCACCGCCACGTTTATTCCAGTGACCGAAAAACTGGGGAAAAACAGTTGGCAGTGTGCATGCATAACCTCAGTCTCACTTTATATGTCATAGAATAATTTACATGTATATAGCTATTACTGTGAAAAGTGGCATGGACTTAAATGTCAGTCCTGTGATTATAGGGCTGTAGCTAATCATTTCCAATATCTACAATTGTGCTGATTATTTTCCCGATTGATAGATTGATCGGGATAATTGTTTGGTCTATAAAATGTCGACGTCTTCAAGTAACTTGTTTTGACCAAAAAACAGTCCAAAACCCAGATATTCAGTTTGTTATCATAGTAGGAAGACAAAGACAAGCACAGTTTCAGATTAAAGAAGCTGCAACCAGAATGTTTTTGCCATAAGCGGTTAAATGATTATCAAAATAGATGGCAATTAATTTTCTGATTAATCCACTAATCGTTTCAGCTCTAATTTGGTTTAGTCTTTTATCTATCTAGCCATCTGGCTGTCACTTCTTATTTCAAACACAAAAATAATGAAGTACCAGCACCTGTTTTTTCCCTCAAATAACACTTAATAAGTTCAAACACATCAATCTAAAAACACTTAACAGGTAGCAGTGGTGTACATGCATAATTCTCTTTCTCTGAATCTTTGAAGTATTGAATCAGTGTAAATGTATGTACATAGCTATTACAGAAGATAATTACATGAGACAATGTTCAAAGAGCATGAGTAATGTGGACATAACTTTTACATTTCCATGGTTAGATCAACTAACTCCCAAGTCAATGTGGCCTTTAAGACCGTTGCAATGACAACCAATAATCAGAAAATAGTCAAGGATAGATAAAGGTAAATAAAGCATACATTTAAAGAAAGTCAGACCACCTGTGAAGTGAAGCTGTTCATAAATTGTGTACTTTTCTCTCTCTGTTCTACAGGAAGTTTGTGTTCTTCAATATTCCTCAGATTCAGTACAAAAACCCGTGGATCCAAATAATGATGTTCAAAAATATGACACCATCACCGTTCTTGAAGTTCTACCTGGGTGTGTAACCTCGCACCGCTGTTTGACTTGTATTCTTATTCTTCTTATTATTATTATTATTAGCTTGGGCTGATCTCCTCTGTCTCTTCTGCAGATGACGGGGAGCAAGTTCTGGTGGATGTTGAAGGGAAGGACCACAAACTAATTTCACAACATGTGAAGAAGATTGTGGGCAAATCAGAGTAAGATATTCAGAGTTATTTTGAGTTGAGGGTGGACCAGGTTTCATGACACCTACATTACATACATACAGTTGCAATCAGAAATATTCAAACCCCTCACCTCAAAAGACATTATAGTGATGTGGATGAAAGATAATGACAAAAAATCTCATTAAACAACAAAAAATATTCATTGATACATATTTGAGTTATTTTGACAACAGAAGTTGACTTAACTTTGAAGTTCAACTGAAAAATGTAACTCTTTTAACACATGTGCATGTGCAGTATTATTCAACCCCCAGCTTCAGTACTTTGTGGAGCATCCTTTAGCTTTTATATCTTCTAACAAACGTTTTCGGTAAGTGCTGACAAGCTTCTGCAGCAAGTGCTGCAACTGCCTTCTTTAAATCCCACCAAAGATTTTCAATCGGATTTAAATCTGGTGACTGAGAAGGCCACTCCAGGACGTTCCAGGATCTTTTTCTCAACCAAACTTTGGTTGACTTGGAGGTGTGCACACAGGGGTTTTTCTTAGTTATCCTGACTAAGTTGCTAAGGGCCCTTGATGAAATTTTGGGCTTTCTTCCACAGCCAGGCAGGTTGGCAGCTGTTCCATAAGTTTTAAACTTCCTTATAATGCTCCCAATGGTGTCTCTTGGAATGTTACATTTTTTGGAAATCATCTTATACCCAAGGCCCTTCAGGTGTGATGAAATAATCTCCTCTCTCAGGTTTTGTGGAAGCTCCTTTGTCTTTCCCATGATTGCAACTCACCTTGAATTCATGGATGGGGTTTATATATACATCACAGCTGAAGCAAATGAAGGATCATCAGAGTTCCCAAAGGCTTAATTATGTTTCAACTCCACTTTAGGCCATAAAAACTGTCAGAAAGCTTTAAAAACAACAATATTATATAGGGGTTCAATAATTGTGACATGGCTATCTTAACAAAATATACTGTTACACACAAATACTACATCATGCATTTTCTGTGTTGATTTTATGTATCACTCAATTCATAAAGAAGTCATCCAAAGCAGAATCTTGCTCTTGGAAAAAACTTTGGGGGGTTGAAAATTTCTGATTGCAACTGTATATTTGTTTATATTGTGCTTGTGATTAGGTCTGCGTAACAGGAAATAATTCACATATTGGATACCTTTGACTATGTATGTTGGTATTGAAAATGTAGCTGTGATTGGAGAGCTCATGATGTTTACACACATTTTTAAAGATCATGAGTAATGTGGATATAATTTTTAGATTTCACTTGGCAAGATCAATTAACTAATGAAAACTAAGACTAGCTAAACATAACATATAAGCATCTCCTGTGAAAAAAGCCCATTCCTGCAGTGACCAGACCTATAAATGCATTTATTCCCCCACCTCTTCCTGTTTACAGACAAGTGTTACAAGCCGAGGCTCGAGCCAAGATGCAGGCCTCCAACCCTGCCAACTTTGGGCCAAAGAAGTACTGTCTGAGGGAGTGCATCTGTGAGGTGGAGGGCCAGGTGCCGTGTCCTGGCACCACGCCGCTGCCCAAGGAGATGACGGGCAAGTATCGAGCCCAGATGGCAGCGTCACAGGAGTGAGAAGCCAAGAAGGAGAGCGGACTGTTGTATATTCACTGGACAATACTATGGCATTGTGATGTTAGGTTTGATTTTGTAAGATTTTTAAAAGGACTACCACATTGCATATTTTGATGTAAATTTCTGTAACTAAATGGGTCCCACTGTGAGATCGTCACTGGCTTGACTGAGACCTGTCAGTCCACCATAAGCAGCAGGAACCTACGAACACATGACGTGTGGGGAGTCAAAACTTAGGTCAAGGTTTGGATAACTTGATGTCACACCTGGTGTTTGTACATGATGCGGCCTGGTTGAAGGAGCCACACATCTGGATGTGATTTACATCTGGCACAGTGTCAACACTGCAATGTCAACATTCAAATAAAAATCAATTTGCCTGTGTGGCTGTAGTTGTCGCTATGTAAACATTAGGAAAATCTAAATAAGTAATCATAACCACAATAAGTTTATGTGAGAGTTGGGATTGATTATATGCAGGGTCCAAAAATGTATGACAAGAACGAGAGATGCATTTTACAACACTTTTTTTATTGGTGCCGAGATGGAATTTCCTAAAGTTAACAAATTGATGTCTGTGTGTCCAAAATATTTTAATTGTGCAATTACTGTTTTGAATGCAGAGGTGTTACCCTGATTAGCTCCAATCAACTGCTTACACACATTAAGAAGCTCCTCCAGTTATTCACACTGTCACAAAACATTTACAGTGTCACATGTTTGGCTTAAAATCCTCTGTGGACGTCACAGATGAGCAGTGTGAGATCAACAGACTGCACGAAACACTGTTTTTGTCTATAGAGAGAAACATGGACATTCTGACTGACAGGACAGCACTATGACTAAATCATACAAGGACTTATAGCACTGTGAGTGATAATACTTGCTGGCGTTTATGTAGTGTTGATTTATCTGACAAAAGAAAACATGTCTAAAATGTAGTATTGACCTAAGAATTTAGTTGATCTTGCTATGTGCCTTGGCAAATAGTGTTTAGTATGTTCATGCTGAGTGGATGAACTTTGAATGGATTTCTTAGATGAACCCACTGAACAGATAACATGCTTTACATACAGGTCTTGGCTGATGAAACAGGAGCGACATGTTGAGAGATTTTATCAGTACGTCCAAATGTACACTGTACGAGCTCAATAAAAAGGCCAGCGTCAAACAGCACTTCAAAGAAACACGGACATGAATCATGCAACCCAAGTGCTCAGTTGGATCAGTCGTGCCACTGTAAACAATAAGATCACAACCTTTAGGGGGTTGCACAGTAGGACGTGGAAAACGCTTTGTTCACTTGGCTCACCGTGGCATTTAAGATGCTTTTAAAAAAAAATAAAGATCTAAAATGCAGCCATGCTAAGGACAACATGACAGACAGGATGCACAAAAAAAATATTAATGAAGCGAAACTGCTAAAGTAAGACTTTCATCTAAACCATGCAGACATACAGAGAGTGTGTCGCCGGACAGGGACGGGTTAACATGTTCATTAAATTCAGTTTTTCACTGAAACAGAAATGAGCAGCTGTTAGAACAAATACTTCTTCAATTAAAGATTAAAAGCTTTTCCTTGTGATAATGTCATCGTACATAACAGGAGCAACGAGAATGGCTTCATTCTGTGTAATGTGCCTTTAATTTCCCTCTTATAAATCTGTGACACTAAGTGGTCACAGGCTCTGTGACGACAAGTCAACTGAAGTCAACTGAATTAGTAATTAAACCTGTGATTAAATTTTAATATATAACAATTTATTTAATCATCAGTTTCCTTCAAACACTAGGCTGCTCAAATACGGTCATAAAAGTCTTATTCAGTTTGTTTCTCATTCAAGTATCAGATGGGTTAAGAGTGTTGTTAATGGTCCAGTAAAAACAGTGATGCCTGGTTTGGTTCTTTCAATGATCAGCAGGAATTTCAATTATCACAGATAAACTACAGTTGTGGGTACAACAACAAGATGCCTCTAATATCAATGGAGTTCAAGGGGAACTCCACCGATTTTACACATCAATATCTGTTTATTGGTGCTGGGGGGGTACTACCGCTAATGTGAAAGAAGTTAGTTTGAAGCCTTTTTGTTGCTCCAGACGGAGCTGTGCGAATTCTGAAGTTTGAAAATGACAAAAATTCTGCAGATGTGGAGTTAGAAAGAAGGCTGCGACTAAGTGGCTTGACGCTACATTAGCCGATACTTGCATAACACCCAAATCTCAGTCTGAAGTGTCGGCCGTCAAGTTGCATTTTTGGGTAATGTAGGCGCCAGGTTTTGACAAGGAAGACGATGATATCTCTGGTTCTACTGCATCGATTTTGATCCTTTATAGCGCAATGCTAAATCGATGCAGTATTCTTTTAACTTCCCTAGAAACAATGTATTGTCCACCCTTAGCCATAATCACATTTGGACTTTGTTCATAGCTTCGACCAGAGAGCCAAATCATACACCCTGACTTCCACAAGACCACAGCCACACTGCACTCAAACAACCATCTGACTGTCCCATTAAAAAAGTGACATTCCTCCATTGTTCGTATTTGCACTGAATCAACAAATGGATTTTTACTTGCAGTGCTTAAAAACTGTGCATGCTGGGATAGGCACCAGCCCCCTGCAACCCTGTACAGCATTAGTGGTTTGGAAAGATGTTTGGAAATTAAAGGAGTCAGTCTAGACTAATGAACTCTAGTACATATTTAACTTTGGGACTAACTTAATGTTTTTGTGGTGCAGCAGACCTCACCCAAACTAAAACCAATGGGCTCATTAGTCATGTAAAGTGAGCAAGCCTTGCAGGACTTGGTAAGTAGCAGGTAATCAGGGGGGTTTAAGGGAAAGGTGTCAGTGCTTCTTCTTCTTCTGTTTCTGTAAGGTGTGCTGTAGCTCTCGGAGGTTCTCTGACAGGAGCTCCACCTCGTCGAGACGACCACTGAGCTTGGCGTCAAAAATGTAGGCCCTAATGTTGTCAATCTGCTGCAGCAGCAGTTCCTCCTCTATCATGTCCACGTCGGGCAAAACCTCATCGTCATCATCCCCATCAAAGGGGTTGGTCGACACTCCAGGAGAATTCCCAGAGGCCTCCAGGAAAGGGTTTCCTGTGTTAGTATCCCCCTCCTCAAAGGGGTTGCCAGGTATGGTCTCAGCCTGCTTGTCCTCCTCGATGCTTTCATCTTCATCAAATGGGTTGTATTCTTTCTTCCCATTGGTTACCTCTTTGTGTTCCCTCTTGATGTCCTCAAAGAAGGGATTGTATGGATCCTCCTCAATGGGAGTAGAGTCCTCCTCATCGAAAGGGTTAAGGGAGGTGCTGTTCTGTCCTTCCCCACCAGGGGGGGTTACATGCCCCCCTAAGCTCCTCAGCCGGGGAGGTGACTCCTCCTGGCTTGTGAGAGCAGGGAACGCTCTCACAGAGGATGGACTCCTGTCAGCTTTAGGAGTCAGGTCCTCTGCTGCAGTGTCTTCCTCTCCTTGGAATCCCCCTGCCGGACTGATATCCAGAGACCTCTCCCAGGTGATGGAAGGCTGGGTGGAGCCCACAGTGGGGCCCCAATGCTCCCTCTCCTCCCTTTCCCGAGTTTCCAGACGATGGAACTCCCCCTGCTGCAAGCTCTCCTCCTCAGCCATCTTCTGGGAGAGTGCGATGGCCAGGCTGGTCTGCTGCTGGTCGTATTCATCCTGCAGCTGACGCAAGTTCTCCTCCAACATGGCTACCTCATCTGTCCTCTGGGCCTCCCGTGCCTGACGAAGGAATGACTGTATGTTCTCAATCTGCTGCAGGAGGGGGTCCTCCAGCTCGCTGCGTACATGGGCGGAGTCTGCGGAGGGCAGCCAACCACCAGCTTTGGTCATGCGTGGAGCTCTAGGGGCCTGTGGCGGCTCTCCGTTGGTGCTGGGAGGGGGGCGGGTTTTCTCAGATTCCTGTCTCCTCTTCAGGGTCTCCTGGGCTGCCTGTTGAGCATGGAAAATATATGAAGTCTAAATATTTAGTGTTTATTATGTGTAAAACCTACACAGAAGTATTAGTCATCAATCTCACCAATCTCTCTTGTTGGACTCTCTTCTCTTGTTCTTGTTTCCTCTTGTCTTTCAGCTCTTCATATTTCTCCTTAGTGGGTAAAGACATGAGACCTAACAGCTTCTCCTAAAACAGGGAGGACACAAAGAATGGATGAATTCAGGGACAGAAACACTGAGCCTGCTGTTGATGAAGGTCACATGGTCCTGCAGCATATCATTGTCCATTACAGAACCAGCTCCTGTACAGTGACAACTTATATTATGAGGGGGGAGGGGAAATATTTTGTTGCCCACCTCCCCGCATAATATTCATTTTGTCCAAATGGGGCTTATGTCTTTTTGTCTGAACTTGGTCTCACCTGGACAAATAGTGTGGCTGTATAGCGGACCATCCTCTGCAGCTGGAGGGCCTTTGGATGCGGTGGTGGATCATCTTTTGTTCCTAGTGTTAAAATCTTCTTACTGAGAAGAAAACATACAACTCCATGTGATATTTAAAAAAAAAAAAAGACAATCATGACAGAGGACGTCTGTTCAATTTTGAAAGACTCATTTAGGACTGACATCTACCTCAGGGCATCAATTAGTTCGTAGTATTTCTGTACTTCCAATCTCAGTCCACCAGCAGTGTCAAGATTGTATGTGGTTTCTCCGGCACTGTGAAAGCATACAGCCAGTAAGCAACAGACTCTCAAATCAAAGATCCAAAGATTATTTCTCATAATCAGAAATGCTTATTAAATAACTCCATTTTTTAAAATGGGGCTTACTTGAGAGACTCAGCCATTCTGATGTATTCTGGAGCCCTTTCATCCACCTTCTCCATGCACATCCTCAGCCTCTGACAGGAAGACAAGTTTTGAGAAAGTGAACAACAGGAAACCCCATAAGACAAACACCGAATGACGGGAAGGATGCGACAGTGTAAACTCAAGGCAGCTTGAAAAGAAAACACAGAATCTGCACTACTAGTGAGAACAGAAGAAGAGACAGAAATATGGAGTGATCCTTTTCATTTTTAACTATGAGATTGTTTGATCTGCCAACCTCGTAAAGCTTCACTACATCAGGCACGCGGTCCTTCTCTTCCAACTTCTGCTGTATCTTCAGCAGTGTGTCCATACAGTGGTGACAGCAGCGGATCTTCTCGTCATCCTTTTCCTCCAGCATGGAGGTAACGCTGCTCAGGCTGCTGATGCTGCCTCTCCTTGAACCCATCCCACTGCCACCACCACCGCCACCACCTCCTGCTGGGGGAGACTGGGACTGAACGGGGCTCCCAGGTACACATAAGGCCTCTCGTGTCCCATTAATGAGCTTTTCTGTGAACAGACAAAAGGCGAACATTTCACAACACTGAAACACATATGGCAAAACTTCAACTAGATATATGATGATTTCCTCTAGTTTGCAAGGGTTGTGTGCATACGTACGAGCCAAAGGTAGGGGGACAAATTCCATGCACCTCCTACACATGATGGACCCACAGAGGCGACAGTGGTGCCGCCTGTTCCGGATGTTGAACTTGTTTCCACAGTCGGGACAGAACGGGACATCAGAATCATTCACCCATGACACCACTGACTTCTCAATGGCTATAAAGGAGGATGAACACTTATTAATTTATAATATTAAATAAATGTATTTGTACATACACTGAGAGGAGGCAGACATGTGATGACATGTGATGAAAATACATGTGAACAAACCTCTGATTTTGGCGGCATCTGAGTTGGTCCTGTCAAACGATGTCAGCTGAAACGACAGTTTTCATGTTAAATAATTTAAGCCAATCTTAAGAGAAATTTCAACAACAGCAGGAAAACAATTATGGTGTGAGTGAGTTGTGATTTGCTATTGTAAACACACCTTTTCCAGTCTGATGATGAGCTTGTTGACCTCAATGACATAGTGATCTATCCTGGCTGCCCGGTGTTTTTTAAAGAAGTCCAGGTGACTTCTGGTTGCTCCTGCAAAAGCAAAGAGAAAGGAAACCGGAAGAGCGGTTACTGCTTAAAAGGTCTTCTCCGTCTCTCTTATCAATAATTATTTTATCCAATAAGTTTATGCAAATGATATGACAACGCAAGCCAACAAACAAAAAGGTGGAGAGAGTGGAGATTTATTTCCACCCAGTTCACAGTCCAGTTTTCCAGTCTCACCCAGTTCCTGAGGCTCCCACATGTAGGGGTCCACTCCACCATAGTAGAAGGACTCATAACTGCCTGTATCTGGTCTGTCTTCTCCTTCCCTTTTCAACAGCTTGTCTTTGGCTTTCTTTGCCTTCTGAACCAAACCTGTGCACAAAGACAGTTAGGACACAACTACCTCCATGTGTGGAAAATGCAGAAAGGATCTTATATACACACAAGCTCATTTATGTGTCATTAGCGTTTGCCTAGTCTACAAGAACATACAATAATTTCCAGATACATTATCAATCTATATAATTTGACACAAATCAGAGAGCTAATCTCCTTGCATGCCTCTGTTTTCCAGCCTACATTCTTCCTCTATATGTTTCATCATTTTAATGTTTTATTTACTGTCTCTCCCTCCCTGAGAACCTGCAGCAGAATATGTTGCCACTTCATCCTGGCAACAATTCCCCCTGCTCCAATACTGCAGTGCCCTTGTGTCAAATTCAAATTGTACTTCTTAAACTGCTTTTTAAGAAAATGACACTGTCTTCTTGCTAAACTAAACAGTAGAAAGTTATTATTGTTTCTCTAGACTCTGTTTTGCACTAGAAGCTACAATTAATGAGACTCACTTTTGAGCTGTCCTCTAACATGGCGGTCATCCCCAGAGTGCTCTTCTTCATAGTGGTCTTGGAGTTGGTAGAATGACTGAAGGTCCTTCAGGCACAATGGGCAAAGAAAGCCCTCTTTCACTTCACCTGTGCCCTCAAAGGGGGGTGGATAACTGGAGGCCATGACAGTGGTCGGCTGTGTTTTTCAAGGTGATGCAAGGCGGGAGATTCTTGCTTCAGTCCACATATCACGGGGTGTGAGACCCACCCCATATTAGCTCCATCACAGCAGATAAAAACTTGGGACACTGATGAGCAAGACAAAGCAGACTGAGGCTACATATATTTAACAAAATCCATATATGAAATCACAGATATTTTGGGGGACTGAAATGTGAACCAATTTGCCCATCATATATGCAAATCTAATAATGCATCATTCACAGCAATGACACAATGTGACTTTTATGTGATTAAAACATGGGAGGCAGGAGAACAGACAATAAATTAGAGAAGATTGTGAAGCTGAAATATATTAAATTTAGAATATAATTGGGGTTATTACACCTGTACAGATTTAGCTAATTATCGTGTAACATGGCTCTCATGAGTGAAGTAACAAAGGTTCAACGTTACAGCCACTGCTGCAGAGCTGCATGTCCTCAATTTTACATTCTAGCTAACAAGCTAACGTTACTGCAGACAGTTGCACAAATCTCACACATCAGACATTTTACAATGATTACAGTTATTTATCGTTACATATGTTTTCTTGATCTCATGCACATCAAAAAATAACTACTTTAGATTGTAACGCTACATTATAACCAGATTATGTTAGCTAAGAGTTCATAAACATAGCTAACCCATTCAAATCAGCTTGTATATCAACCCACGCAGTCAGTGAAATACAAACACAACTAGACAATAAATATTTACTTTTATGACTGCAAGCGAGCACTATCTTATTCGATATTTGGATATGAACTATCCAACGGCTAAATTGATATTGTTAATTATTTGGGTGCCGTTGGCCGCCGTTATTCTGAACAGAGAATGTAACGATAGCTACACAATGCTAGCAGCATGTCTCGCTTTCTTTAGCCATCGTTTCTCCAACCTCGTTGTTCAAAACACGGGGATAAATAACTTCCAACTTCTCAAAAACAAGTACTCGCGGACTTAACAACACGGTGGATCACTTATACTCACAAATTAATCCAGCAAAAAGTGAGTGGTTGACAGTTAGGCTTCTCTTTGACAGCTCGACAACACCAGCTGCAGCAGCAGCAGCCCTGCCTGGTCATGTGATTAGCATTCAGTCTGTAAGGGAAGAGAAGAGGGACAAACCACATGAACCACACACGAACTGGGCTTCGCTGTCCATCACGACACTGGACCACAACGTAAGTGTAGCATGTCGTTGTTCTTCTTCGTCTATCACCTTTTACTGCAGTTGGCATCCTTAACGTTGCATTACTGCCGCCTTCTGGATATAATCCTCCTCAAAAGTCGTTTTGATTAGCCCAGTAGATCTCATGAAACCAAACAGCCGTTTCCTGCCTTCCACACTGTCTCTCCACACTAATAGGCCTGCACTTTACCCCATTTGCCCTGTTTTCCGTAATTGTGTGAGCATCACTTGTCTCTCTTCTGTATATTTTCTGCATGTGACCAGAACATGCTCCACTGTCACAATCACCTGTTGGATGTTTTCCCATAATGAAAAGGGTTGTATTAAGTTTGCTATCTCCTATTCCCAATCTGTTTATTGTTACTTGGTCTTTCCTGTTAGTTCCCTTTCTTCTTCCCATACCTACTTTATTTTGGATTGAGTGTAGATGTTGTCCTTTTGTTGCATTATCCGGTACTGTTGCTTTGTTTTCCCCACATTATGCTTTTCTCCTCCAATTTTATCTAATATTAATTTCAGCAATTTAGTTTTTGGTTGCTTCTTTTGCGTATTTGTCTCCTTTTTTGTTTGCATGGATACCTGAATGTGCCACGTGAATGTGATATTTTTCCCTTGACTAACTATTCTTTGAATTGGCGAACACGAGTTCATAAAGCAGATTCTGATGATTACTGGCTGTACTTGTTTTAAAGCCATCATGTCATTGTGTTTCTTCCAGCACTCCTTATTTGTTTGATTCTGCTTTTGTTTTCTGTTTACTGTTAATAAGTCTCTTTGAAACATAAACATGAGCTGTTCATGCTGCACCAGAGTTTGGCATAACTAGTTTATAGTTTATTGGCCTTTGAGCATTATCACAGTTTCATAAAGACAATTTTCAATAAAAAAGAAGAGATTATTTTGCTGTTACAACAAGACGTCAATACTAAATAGACCACCAAAAGAATATACTAATATTTTGCTGTTTGAATGTAATGTGTCTCTTTGATAAAGTACACAATCAGAGAGTGCAGAGAGTCTGGCTACCTCTGGTGTATGTACAATTTTACAAGCCTGTTTCTGTGTACTTAACAGTCAAGGAACTGTGCCAGACAGGAACTGCATACTCCCCATGCCCCGGATGCACGTATAGCCTGTGTAGATGGAAACCCGCTCAGGTTCTCGAACACTGAATTTCTTCAGACAATGCAGAGCAAAAAGTTGTATGTTCTTTTTAACAGCTCAACAATGTTCTGGTCAGAGGAGAGAGTCGGCAAACGCTGGTGTGTGTCTCATGCAAGTGTCTGAGCTCAATTATGTTGGCCAATTCAAGGTTGGTATGCAAAGTGGGAAACTGTCCCCGGGGTCTCAGTTTCACTGTGCACTGCATGCACTATAATATGACCAGAAATGATAAGAGCCTTAAGGTGGATCTTGCATCATTACCTAACCCTGAGGCTCAAGGTGTGTGCAGTGTACTGTGTCATAATCTGCTTTTAAGATCTTCAGTTATTTCAGTTTATAGTTTTATAAACTCTATATAGTTTTAGCCTACAGCTCAGTTTCTGGGGCTCTATGGCAAAAACACAATTAAGATGCAATGTGTGGTGTGCCTTGTACACTTTACTTTACTTTACTACTTCTTGGGCACGTGATGGCAACAAGGTGAAAACACAATGTACAGAGAATAGGAGGTCAATAGGGGCCCAAAGGTCATTTGTGCCCAGGGGCCCTATACCAGGTTAGTCAGCAAAGACGATTGAATGTGTAAGGATGAAAAAATATGTATCTTACAAAAAATTATGTTTAATGTAAACTGATTTATTTTGATATTTGATATTTTTTCTCTGATCTTTATGTGAAATCCTTCATAGTTTTACCTTTTTAGGCCTCTAAACCTCTTCAAATAAAACTATCTAAAAGGAAATATCACTCTTTGGTTAAACTGCTCAAAACTCACATCCACATCTACCTGTGATGACGGGTCACAGGGACACTTTTCTTCATTTTAAGGGCTCTTAAACCAAAAATGTTGGACACCACTCAACCACACTATCCACAGAGTTATTGAAGTGTGTATGTGTGTTGGGGTGTGTCCATATCACCGTCATACTTTTCACAGTACTTTTGATGTACACGTAACAGAGGATTTATCTAAATGACATCTGTTGAATGTCACCTTCTGTCCTTGAGGCGTCTCATGTAGTCTGAAATAGTTCATGCATGAAATATAATTAATCTGAAATTATTCATCCTGTATATTAGATAATTATCATTTTTCCCGCCTATTTCTCAATCCACTGAACCCTGAGCATTACTGCTGGAGTTGAAAGTTGTGTGTGTTTGAGTGGAGCATCTCTACCATTAAGTCTCCATCACTAACTCAAGTGCTTGATTAATTTGCATATTGATCAGGCCTGTGGACAGCTGCTCCCTAGGCTCTGATGGAATGAGCCCAATTAAACTGAGAGGAGGATACCTGACACACTCTGTCTGCTGCTGAATGGCATTAATCATTCTAGATGAGGCTAAAGGCAGACTGCTTTGTTGGACTACACACTAATTGATACCTATAGTTGGGTTGAATAAACAGTTTAATAGACTTTAATAGTGCCCTAAGGCGTGTATTCACGGCAACCGAAGCAAACCATATATTTTTACCAATGCGTTTTATTGTCCAACAAAAACATTGGTGGTTGACTTTAAGGCAAAGGTAGCTTTTAATTTACAACATCAGGTTAAATAAACGTAATCCATGCAATAATACGTAGAAAAATAATCAATGAGACATTTTATTTGCTGTGATATTCATTATATTTTACATAAGTAGAAAAGAATGAAACACAAATCAGTAAATGAAGGGATTTCCTATGCAAAGCTGTAAACGTTATAGCCACTTTGATTGATCATTTTTCAAGCATGTACTGTACTGACAAGCGTGTGGTGCCTCACAGAGGCAACATCCAAAAGCCAGTAGACTAATGCTTTCATTCTTCAGCGCAAGTGGCCGAATTAACGGAATAAATACTAAATAATTATAATGATAACTCATGAATAAAGTTCAACAGAGGGCACGCACTCTTATGAAACCCTTATTTACAGCGATACAGTCAGTTTGGAGAACAATTACGCACAAGCTCTCCAAAGAAACAAACAGCAGATAGATGTTTTGCGATGGTACAGTAACTTACTGTCAAAGAAAAACGGTGGCACAAAAGGTTAAATGATGTAAATTTTTTTCATTTTTAATAATTCATTATGGCCACTTATATTACACATTTATTTGTTTACAATACAGCAGTACGCGCACACCAGATCTTTGTTTAAGCTACTCTCCTTCCACTAAATCCTCCTCGGGTGCAAACCTTTTACCCGGGTGTTGTCTCTTCTCCTCGGCGTGACTCTTGTTAATGTTGTCTAAAAAGTCGAGCAGCAAACTGGTCTTGCTGCAGCTCGTAGGGTCCAATACATCGCACGGACTGTTTGTGCCTAAATCCGGACTGGAGGTATCCCAAAACCGTTTTCCTGGGTGCTGACGCTTTTCCAAGTCAGCGAGGTCTTCGTCTCCATCTGCATCCGCGTCCCAGTCCCCGTCGCCGTCCTCATACTCGGGGTGGCGCTTACCTGGGTGCTGGCGTTTGCTGTGCAGCACCAGGTAGCGCTTGCCCGGGTGCTGTCGTTTTGAAAGTTCGCTCAGGAGCATTACGGGGTTTTCTGAAATGTGTCCCGTCGTGGAACGCTTTCCCGGGTGCTGCCTTTTCTGGAGCTCCATGAACGAGTGCATTTCATCTTCGCGCTTGCCCGGGTGCTGTCTCTTTTGAACATCCAAGTACTGTTCATCCTCGTCATCTTCTCTCCTCCCCGGATGCTGCCGCTTCTCCAAATCCTCGCTGTACCTCTTACCGGGATGCTGTCGTTTCGTCACCCATTCTGTCTGAGAGGAAGATCCCTCTGGAGGAAGGAAAATATTATTTAGATTACTTCATGACTACTTTAAGTATCCCTATACTGCGAATATGTGTTTCCCCAGTTTGTCTATGCCGTGCGTAAATTACGCACACGTGAATGTAGTTGGTGGTCCACATTCCTTGCATCATATTTAATTGGAAAATATTCTTTTAATATTCGATTTTTACCATTTCAAACTCAAATAAAACATTATTTCTTATGATTATTATTTTCTGACTGGAAAACATCCAAAAGTAAGCGTGAAACTCAAAACTGCTTAGAACATGTTACATATTTTTTTACGTATTTTATGGCACTATTTTTACATCAAATGAATCGTTCCTTAGTTACCTGTAAAACTGATCCCAGACATATATTTTACGCACCGTTTCTGCCGTCTTCATCCTGCATCTTTTTGAGAATGGACCGCAGCAGGAGACTTTCTGCTCTCTGTAGTATGATGTCGTCTATGGTCCTTTGGTCCGTCTCATCCTCATCGGGGAAGCCCTGTCCTCCAGACACAGTCAAGTTGCAGACCACGAGAGAAGCCAAGATGAGCAGACATGTCGACTTCATGGTAATTTAGTTGGTCGTCTGTTGAAGAGAGAGATTGTGGTCGATGGGAAATATACTAAAGACTTAACATTAATATGGGGGCAAGGTGAACTCTCTAAACATAAGGCTGCACTGCAGTAAGTATGTTTCTACGTTACTTTTTACTCAATACCGAGCCCCGAAGTCTTATTTTTGTGAAAATAAATGTAAAACAATCGGAGGGGATAATATGTCCAGTGGAAATTGCAACTTGTTTAGAGCAATTTTCTTAAAGCTGATTGATGTCCTTTAATTCTGATCTGTTACAGGTTCTTGTAAAACAAGTCAATCTGCATTGGAAACAAATGGAAACATTTCACCGTTTAAAACTTATTTTACAGAAAGAAAAGATGTAAGCTGAACTGAGAACCTCCTCATATTAAATATGATGAACCGGAGCCACTGACACAAAAGATAAACACATTTACTTTGTATGAAGATTCATTCTGAAGTGCGCCAGACTCACCTGGGAAGTATCCAAATTCTCCTCTTTCCCAGCCTTTGTTGAACGCACCGCCGGCAGTGATGATGGCAGCTGTCAGCCTCTCGCAGCGGTTGTTGACCCGTAAAGGCCAAGTCTAGAGGTATGAGCAGATAACTTTCCGTCTCAGCATTTATACGAGCCGGTCACTGTCGTCACACCGACGCTGGAGTCATTCTTCAGGATCCCTCGTCCCCACTGATGTCACCAAGTCGTGCGCAAATGGATGCAGTGGATGATCGACCAACAGGGGCCACTGCCCAATTTGTTATCTGAAAAACAAACGAGCGCCTGAGTTTGAGATGGACAGCTACTACACGATGACTGGATAAGATACATTCATTCGTAAAAAGTATGAATTTTAGACTGTGGAAGTCATTTATTCATACTAAGTTTTCTAATCCAGTCTCTCTTTAAGTTGAATAATCTTTCATTTGGACAACTATTCTTTCATTTATTCATAATCTTTCATATTGAGTATGAATCTCCTCACAACAGGCTGAAGGTCTGAAGGTCTCCTGTGGGGCGCCAGTAAGGACTGCAGAGACATGCATTCATATTTTTCATAAATACCCTAAAGTCACAGGACTCAGGAGGGAGAGCTGAGTCCATCTGCTTCTTCTGAGCACAAATTATGTATTTTCTGGTCGGGATGCAGCACAGAGGCGGATCTAACTCGTTTCACGTGGAGTGGGAGCAGGGGATTTTGACTTGACATGTTATGAAGCCACCAGAAAAACAAAATGTGGAGACTCCTGAAGCCAGTTTTAATGTTTAATCATGCAATTTGTCAAATCTAGTGATGAAAAGTAACAGCACATTAAGTATCATATAAGTATCACTTAAGTATCATATAAGTACACATTTGACGAACTTGTACTTTACTTGAGTATTTCAATTTTCCTGTACTTTATACTTCTACTCCACTACAGTATCGTACTTTTCACTCCACAACATTTATCTGACAGTTTGAGTTACTGGTTACTTTGCAGAATCAAATCAATCATTTTCCTAAAAAACATATGAAGAACTTCTAAAATATGATGCATTGTAAAAGATTAAACTACCCAGCAGTATATAGAACTACAATTAGAGACGCTTGGCCAATTAGTCAATTATCAGAATCTGCAGCTGTGAGAATTTGCCGGTTTTCCTAAATTACAGATAACTGAATGTAATTTTTAAGTTTGGACAAAACAAGACGTCTGAAGGGGTCACTTTCAGCGTTGAGTAATTGTGACGACATTTCTCACTATTTTCTTACATTTTTACAAACTTAACAATGAATGGATTGATCAAGTTAGTAATCAGCAGATTAATCCACAATGAAAATAATCACGAGTTGCAGCTCTATAAACAATAGTTAAAGCTAACCTCACATCATCAATAGTAAAATGCTGTTGACATGATAATCCAATGATAATAATGTCACAGGGGCAATTTCTCTGCATTGAGTAGTTTTACTTTTGATACCTTAAGTACATTTTCCTGCTAATACTTCTCTACTTTTACATAAGTAACCTTTTGACTACAGAACTTTTACTAATGGAGTATTTTAACAATGTGGTACTTTTACTTAAGGATCTGAGTACTTCTTCCAGCACTGGTCAAATTTGGTTATACTGTGTAATACAGCTACAGTATCTCTGCAGATAAAGAAAGGTGGTGCCATTAAGGAAAAACCAAAGCATGACAGCTACAGTACATTTTAAAGGGTCAATTCAGACAACTAGAACAAGTGTTCTCTGATAAGATTCGCTGAGGTTTAAAAGTGCAGATGTCTGCTGTCTGAGGAAGATCTGTTTCCAACTGTCTTTTCTGTGCAGAAGGAAGTGTATCAGTATCAGCTTGAGACCGCCACAAAAACACACGATCAACATGGAAATGGATGTAAACAGCGTTCGTCTCAGGTGGTGGTTGCTGAGTTCTCTTGATTATAGGTGTTCGCCCGTTTTAGCAGACAGCTGATAGGTTACCTACAAGGAAGTAATTAAATCGTTGACAACAATAACTGTGGATGTGGATGCAACTGTGTGGATTCCTGGTAAGAAAAGTTTAGTTTATGTGCATATATATATAAAAGTGTGGACATTGTACAGGAGATTAGAAGCCAAAAATCTCTCATGAAGATACCTCCCTTATAAAATATCAAGTCATACTTATACTCATAAAAGAAAAGCAGTAATACAAAAAAAATCATCATAATTTACAATTTACAAGTTGGTGTTTACAGGTTGAGATGCATTACAATGAAATTCATGAGGTGTTTGCTAAGTAGAGTCCTCCTCAGATGATTTTTCAATAATGATGATGTAGATGTTGTGATGGAGGTTGTTCCAAAAAAGATGGTCTTCAGTATTTTGGTGAATATTGATTAATGGAAGTCTGACAATACAGAAAAATACGCCAAAACTCACCAAAACTACTCGTCTGAGACTTTCTGTAGATCCTCCACCGCCTGGATGAACTCCTGCATAGTCACACTCAGTCTGTGGTGAATGACGGCGTGAATTGAATTGACCATGTAATTCCATAATGACTTACTTTCAACGTGCTGTCACGTCCAATACTTCAAGCTGGTTCAGACTCCTGCCGAGCCTGCAGTTCAAAACATCGATATCTATGGAAATCATTCGGTTTATGAAATCGGTTTATTGAATAGTGTCATACATCCTATAAATATGATGTGTCTTACTTTCCCTTGAGAGCAGCAATCGCTGTTTGACATTCTTTTTAACATTGGAATGAAAATAAAATAAAAAGGGTGAGGTTGGTGAGAGTATTAACATTTGAGTTAGTGCTAAAACACTTCTGTTGATAAAAGAGACGAGTTCAGTGTCTCTCTCCTCAGTGAAGCTCAGTTACAGTGTGACGGAGGAAGAATAATTCCCTGTGAGCCAAAGACCACTCTCTCTCTGGTTGTGGTTTCTTCCCGCGCTGCTTTGCCTCAGACGAACGCAGAAAGTGACAGTGGCACAATTAAGACATGTCTGATCTGTATGGGAATCCAACTTTTTACATCTGTCGTGTATGTCCCCTCCCTCCTATTAGGCCAAGTGTGTAATGACATGCCCAAAGGAACCAATTAATTGCCCAAGAGAGCGTGTATGTTGGATTTTAAGTGGTTTAAAAGGCCAGCATGCCCTCCAAGTCTTGTGAATGTGCAGAATCTCTTCAGTGAATATTGAGGATGTAGAACAAGTAAAGCCGATGGAATGATTGCTGCAGGTGTAGCAGCATTTATGTAGTCATCACTGTAAGGCTGTGATTAAAATACTGCACACAATTAAAAAAAAAAGCTATAGTCTTTCAGAGCTGGGAAATCATAACAATTAGTATTCTGGTCAGCATTATGTACCTCATGTACAGAGGAAGAGGACAGGTTAAATATACGCCCTGTGCGGTGGGAGAAAATAATAAGGCTCATTAGCTTCTGTCCTCTGTTTACTCTTGCTGGTGTTAATTATATATCTTTTAAAGTCATGGTGAACTTCTTCAGCGTGTAAAGGAAGTTTGTCTACATGTCATCCTGTATGTGCACCCAAATTAAGTGTAGCCGTACAGATCAGGAGGCCGTATCACGAAGCGAGATTAGTGGGTTAGCAGCTATTTTGGGGTCTAACTCAGGTTTTGTTGTGTCGCAAAGCTGGCTTTCTTTCTAACCGGGTTAGATCACCATGGTAACATATGCTGCACAGCAACATCAGAGGATCAGGGTTCAGTTTCACAAAGATAAAACTTTGATAATGGCTTAGATCAAACTAATAGTCAGACTTTAGACTGATATCTAAATTCATCCGTTGCACAAACATGTCAGGTTATTGACTATCTTAAGTTAAGTTCAAACTAAAAAACATGGCTGACCGAGCTCAGCTCTGTTCACTCCAACAGAGTATACTGTGACAGTATAGTGGCTCAGCGCTTCTGCTAACTTGTCAGACTCAGGACAGTTTATTTAGACAAATGAAAACGACTGATGATGTCCTCACAGCTATATATTTCCAACAGGTTACTGTGGCCTCTACAAACTCTTTCCCTTCTTGTCACTCGCTCCACAACATTGTCAGCAAACAGCAAATCATGAGCCATGTTTTGCTGCTTTTTTTGTCGGTTGGTGCCACTGGTCAGCAGGTAGTACTGATTGTTACCATGGAAACATGACTCTTAGTTCTGAGTTAGCCTATGTGCAGGGTGGCTAACTCTTTAGGCTTAAAATAAGTCAGTGAAACTGTAATAAAGATAGATATTTTTATAGATCAGTACCATTGCTTTGCTTTCCATGACAATTATGTTAATCAATAATAATGTTAACTATTTGTATAGCACTTTTCTTAACACAGTTACAAAGTGCTTTAACAAAGGACATGAGAGATAGAAGAATGAATTACAAAAAATGATAAAATATATATATTATATTATTGCTACGGAGATATAAAGTCATACAAGTCAGTTAAAAGAAGGTATGTTTTTAGTCATCATTTAAAAGAAAATACAGCTAAATCAGTGGAGTATTCTTTTTAAAAAAAACGTATAGACTACCCTCTGTTGTAGCTTCTTGTTCTATTCTAGTTGTGTGATTATATTATACACTGTATTTTACCTAGATGAAAATCACTTTTTGCGTGAAGCCAGGTAACACAAAGACACTGAAGCTGAACTTGCTTCATGATTCAGGCCCTGGATCCTGTTGTCTGTCTCGACAGTGTGCAGCTCAGAAACACTTTCCTCAGTAACGTAGTGCTTAATGATCCCTGCAGCCTTCAGTGTAATCCTCGCTCTGTCGGTACTGGGAAGTCAAAGGCAGCTGTGGTGAAGAAATTCACCATACACCACTGTATAATATCACCATGAACATCACACACACAACCATTTTACTAGAGAGATGAAACCGATTCTTCACAGCAAAAATATAAGACAGTATATTGACATTATTGCATCAAATGCTACCTCCTGAGAAACTCTGTCGTATACATCATTCACATTTATTCTCAATAATGGACCGTAGCTTAGTTTGGATTGACACAAATTTCAGTCAGCAGGGTATTTTATCAAGTGTCAGGTTGACCGGGATATCATCAAGCAGGATGTGATCAGAATTTAGTTCATGGTATGTATTTTTTTGTGACTCACTGAAGAAGGACGAAGATGAGCTAAAACCTATAAAACAGACATATCAGGTGTCTGATTGGCTCAGATATGTCAAAACTGTTGAGTGGTTACACATCCAGCAGACACGGAGCAGCATTAGCATTCATTTGGAGTCATCCAATATCCACTGTTTTTTGATTGCGATTTTGTCCTGTTGATGGAGGTGTCGGATCAGAAAACACTTCTATGTGTTGTTCTAAAGGTCAGTTACAAATGACGTGGTTCATTGTTTAATTTTGAGGACTTGTTAGCCAGCTGTGGCTTGAAACAAGGGTGATGAGAGCGGCGAGAGTGAACTAAAACAGTAAAGTTGTGACCTGTAAAACCAAAACGATGAACTGAACGATGCTAAAACGCTGTGATCTGCAGAGTCGTGATAATTATCTTTGGGTTTGTAGACACCTGACCCATTGTTTATGTAAAAATATGATTACAGCAGGTTTAGATTAACAATAATGCAGAGGGAAGCAGGTTGGTTTGGCAACCATGAAGTTTATACTGTTCAAGAACCACAATGCAGTAAGCTGTAAGCCACAGTGGTGAACAATGCCTCTTAGCAGTTCTAAAATCACATTTAGTCTCAGCCTCTCATGAGTTACTGCTCAATAATCCTCTAGTATTTCCTTCAATGCTTGGAGTGAAGGATGTTCTGGTTGCACAAAAACAGATACGTTTCAGAAAAGAGAGTCAATAAAAAAAAAGTCTTCACAAAGTTCAGTGAAACTCACTGAAAGTAGGCTAGCGGATCTGTAGACAGCAGAGATCCAACACAACAACATCAGAGCAAAGCAGTCTGAGAAGACGAGACATCTGACTGTGACAGCGCGGCCGTGTAAGAAGCGTAGACGGACAGGATGAAGGCAGACACCAGAAAACAAAACGACACAAACAAATAAATAAACAAATGGAAAAGTTGAGTGTGTGTGGATGGCGCGATAACCCTGTCCCCCAAAAAGTGACACAGGCCTGACAGAGGTCACTGCAGCAGGGAATGAGTGACAGCTTACAGGGTGGCTGGAAGTGTGTGTGTGTGTGTGTGTGTGTGTGTGTGTGTGTGTGTGTGTGTGTGTGTGTGTGGAAGGGGAGTGTCACAGGTCAGGAAGACAGACTCAGCTTCAGTGGCCAGCTTGCTGTCTTTGTCTTGCATGTTAATATCATGCAGAAATCCAAGGGGAAGCTTCTCAGTGGTGATTCCTTCCAGTTCGTCACGTTCATTCAAATGTACTGCTTCATGGTTGTGCACGATTTGTTTATTTGTAAATGGTTTCTAACTACTTTTTCTCATCAATAGATGCATTTTTGGGGGAATTCAAAAGACAAATGATAAACTGTTGTAATATATTTTAGTTGATAAATTATTCCACAAAAGAATGTGAGCACCTGATTGTTTACCCTTTATGCTCCATCAGAGAGCTGTGCCAGTTGAGTGGTTGGAGTTGTTGGTGAATAATCTTTGACCTGCTGTGCTTCGTGGGTGTCAATATTCAAATCATGAGAAAAGAGGGGATGAGGCACAGGGGGCAATTTGCGTCAGAGAGTGTATGTTCACTGGCGATATATTCAAAGAAAATATCAAAATGGGCTCTTAAAGGGCTCACGCAGTGGGTGATTTTACAGCAGCCCCCTGCAGCTGTTTATGAAATAGCAACACTGTCACAAGACCCTGATCCATCACAGTGACGACAACCCTGATGAAATGGCTACAGAAGGCCACCGACCCTGGCCATCTAGAAATTAAAGATTTGGAAAACCATTTTTTAATTAAGGCTGCATTTGAGTATTTGGACAAAAATGAAGCAAAGCTCTTTGCATGCCTTTGTCGCAAGTACCAAATCCAGAGGGAGCAGCCATGATTGTCATTGGATATCAGGAAATTCCTTTTTTTTTTTTTTAACCCAACCATTTCCTCTCTTGTGATTTTCATTTAGCCGTTTTGTGCCTAGGAATCTAAAATCAGTATTCAAACTCTGAAAGCTGGCTTTGTTTCTGTTCCCATATTGACTAATGCCTTATTTCCTAATTTTTCATCTCACAGAACAGTTAGATGGAGTCACAGTATGCACACACATAGACATACAGTAGGCACAAACACACCCGGGAACACACGCATCAGGAGAGAAAGAGGATTTTGCATTATTTATTTTCAAATTTCATCTCTGTCTTTAGCTGTGTGTCTGTTGCCCAGAGAATCCCATTATCTCTCAATAACCTGTGAGGCGCCTGTGTGTTTCTTCAGCCGGAGACCATGATTAGTGCACTACTACCACATGCTACAGCTCACTTATCATCGCGCTCCTTCTCTCTTTCCCTCTTTGTCTGTCCTCCCCCGTCTTCGCACCGCTCCATCACAGTCAGGTAGTGTCTGGGACCAGCCGTAATCGTGGTAGATTGAGCTGATCTTTCAGTCTCACGCCCGGCTGAAATGGCAGATGTGAGGTTTTAAATATTTCATTCTTCAGGAGCAATGAAAGGGAGAATATAGTTCCATAAAGAGTCCCTAATCAGAGCTCTGCAGAAAAAAATCTCCATCTTATCAAGCCGCTTGTCTGTAATTGAGTCCTAAAACCCCTATTTTCTTGAAACAACTGAATAAAAGACATGCCAGTTTAGATAGTTCAGTTTTAAGATAATTTCAACCTGTCAGCCTGATAATCAGACTGAATTATCATTTCATTTCTCTTAATCATTCATTAGAATCACTATTTGAATTGCTGAACACTGGATTGCCCAAGAGCAAAGGACATTTTTTTGTGTACTTGAAAGGTGATGGTCCAGCAATCTTTCAGCATCATATTATATTATTATGCTGTATATTCTGACTGGTCCTTTGACTTTGGTCTTTAAAGAAGCTATAATAATTATTTTTATATAAACAATGCATCACATGACTACCTCTTTGTGAAAGGGGTCACTGGTAGATGAACCCACTGAGAATTATCCCCCGACTCTGCAGTTCCTCTCAGCTTTTTAGCATCTACTGGCTCATTGTTTTGGTTTTCTGGCCCGCAACTTTACTGTTTGGGTTCATTCTCACTGCTCTCATAGCATCAGACTGCTACCAAACGGCTGACAGACTAAAACTAAAGCTAAACGGCAGGTAAAGAGCCACATATCTCCCTCAGTCAGTAGCGACCAAAGCAGAGCTAAAAGGAGAGTAAATGTTGGACTAATGTTGTTCTGCATCTTGCATCAACATTAATTCGTATCTGCTTGGTGAGGTTACGTCAGTGTTGTGTTTACAGTTTGTTTCTGCTGCCCTCAAGTGGCCAAAGAAATCAGTTATTGCAGGTTTAAAACCAGTACAGACAAAATTTCTGAGACTCTGCAAACTGTCTTGTCTAACTAATATCAATAATAAATACATAATATAAATAATATAACAAATAATTTCTCATGAATATCTGTGATATTCTATCTCTATATTTTGTTTGATAGAGAGAAAAAGAAAGAAGAAGAAGGAGAAGAAATACTGCCATAGTGTTATCAAGGCTTTTATATTCTCATCCATGATCACATTTAAATGTGTTAGTCGGCAGTTTGTTAGTCCAGGTTTCTGTGCCTTCAGTCACTCTCTAGACTTATGCTATAGAATAGATCTTTTAAACATTAAAGCACTAAATTATCCTTCACGGTTCTATACTACCCTATATATTTTACATGCATTCCAGAGAGTTGCTTGAGTTAAGAAATCACTCAATAGTATTTCCAGCCCTATGTGGTCCTCAGTGGCTGTGTGGGAATGCATGAGGATGTAACTGGATAGTGATGTGCTATGAGTGTATCACTACCAGCACATGTAGAAAGCTGTAGCTGCGAGGTGTTTAGCCGTCACATGCAAACCATCCATCTTGCGTAGGTAACCAGGGGGGATTGCGGACACACACAGTCCTTCTCTAGTATCCCACTCTGAACATCCCTCAGCTTAGTTAATCTAATTGGAGGAAATGGTAGGCAGCCGCAGAGCATATTAAAAGTATATTTATCACCAAGGGTAAATGCCACAACATGCAAATACTGTTATCTTCCTCGTCGTCATCTTCCTCTGCACAGGATGGAGCAGTTTTGTCGTATTTATTGCACGCACTCTGAGAAAAATACTGCAACTGCGTTTTCAGGGACGGCTCTTTAGAAACTCAATGAGCCTTTTAAATATTTCTGTTTGGAGAAATGCAAGAAAGTAGAACTGTCTGAGAGCCACAGCTGTTAGTATCACGTCGTCCTCGATCAGCCTGTTTTCAGTCTGCATTTGAATATTCAGGTGAAATGGGCCAATAAAAAGGAGAGCTAAATGAAATCCCCCCCCGATAGAACAAATATAATTCCCTGTAATTTTAACCATCAATAAATTCACAACTTCTACAATTATAACTATTACTTCTACTACACTGCTACTAGTCGTAAAACTACCACGACTTCCATTAGCTTTCTGATGTTCACTTGGGTCCGGTTGCCATGGGAACGGGCTATGCAAGTCACCCCAGACTTCCCTCTCCCCAACCACGTCCTCCAGCTCTTCCTGGGAAATCCCAAGGTGTTCCTAGGCCGGCTGGGATACGTAATCCCTCCAGCATCCAGAGTCCATCCCAGGTTAGATGTGCCCATAATACCTCTGCAGGGAGGCGTCCTAATCAGATACCTGAATCTCAGTTTGCTTTCTCAAATTTACTCCCACTCAGTAACATGAATCATAAAGGACAGCGAGCTTAAAGCTGTAGATTGTACATGAAGCTTTGTTCCCATGCTCAATGATTACAAATACAAAATGCTTATAACAAAATAATAGTGTTCGTAGAAATGCTTTTAACTTCTAAGATCGGTACTACTTTGGGGAGGCATTGCACTGTTTTTGGGTAGGGTGCCTTGGCCTCAGACTTGGTGTTGCTGACTATCATCCAAACCTCTTCACTACTGTGCTGTGCAGCCCCTGGAGGTCATGGTCTGATTAAGCCAGCAGAACTACATTATCTGCAAAAAGTAAAGATGAAATCCGGAAGGTCCCCATACCTCATACCATGCTACTACGACTTACACTATTCCCACTACTTTGACCCATCAGCCTCCTGCTATGACACGTTTCTTTGAAAAACCCTTGACAGAAGCACTTTGTAAAGTTTCAGATGGGACATTACTGTGTGTAGTACTTCAGAGTCTTCTAAAAGGTCCTTAAAGGAAAGAGCTGGTTTGAAGCAGAAAGGCAGTGTAACTCAAATCCAAAAAGTGTGATATATTGATGGTGAGAGGTGTGCATGAGTTCATCGGCAGCACAGTTTTGGGCAAGCTGGAGCATACTGACGAACTTTGCAGGGGGCCAGAGGAGAGAAAATTACAGCTCTTCTTGGTGTTATAAAATGAAATAACAATGTATTGGATACAAGTCTGTACTAGCTCTAACACTTATCAAACAATATCACTTGGTAAATAATAATGGACGGCTTCAGTATTAGCAGAAATAGCAGACAGATCACACCGTTACCTGAGGAGTAACGTTAAAGACAAGAAATGCTGTAAAGCCATACAGAAAAACAGATCTTTAGCAGTAGTAAAAGTAAGTAAACAAAGCAAACAGCTGAGTTATTGACTTTTAGGTGCCTTCAGACAGGGAGTGTGTATTTTGTCGCCACAGAGGCTCTCTGCTACCTCTGGTTCTACTAACAACTCCACACTACAGGCTGCTGGTATCCACCTCTAGTCTAATCACCACTAAACAGAACAGTTTGTAGCTTAAAAGAGAGGAAATGGTTGATACGACAGGTTTTAAGTATAATTAATTATCATAAACACTGATTGTCCTAGACAATGAGTCTCAAATACCAGTAACATCCGCTCCTGTATCATTTCCCTCAGTGTGATGTCTGTGTTTGCCATGGTCACACGGTGTATCAGAACGGCAAGTTGAAAAAGTTGAACCATCATCAACTATGGCAGAAGTGGCAGATAGACGTGCACGTTCACGAGAGCAGCAGCCGCCCCGCTTTCTCCTTGAGAGGCTGCTGTCCTGTCTACATTGAAAACAATGGTGGCGGTGGGAGCAACCGCTCGCTGACTGAAAGCACCTTTAAGGGGCCAGTATACTCTGTCAAATAGCAAAGCCCCCCAACTCACACCTTTCCGACTATGGATTAGGGTGGGGGACTGTGTCAGACCACTTCTGTAACTTTCTGTTACTGGTTGACCAGCTGTGTGGAGGTGAGAAAGGAACCAAGGTTTGAACTTCTCTCAATCTCTCTTTTTTTTTATTTTTCACATGAACAACTGAGTGCAAATCAATGCCTTCCAGAAGAGACTGTCTGAAAATGTGCACCATTATCCCGATATTTAAAAAATATTTATGATGGCCGGCTTTTCTCTCCACCTGCGAGTGTAGCCGTTCAGAACAGCAACATAAACACTTCTGATTTCTGAAGTCCTACTCTGAAAGAAACAGGACCAGAATTAATGTCAAGTTGGCTAAAGTGTAAGCTTTTAGCATATAGACACTTATAGAAGAGAATCTGCATAATCCTACTGTCTTGTTCAGGGTGTCTCATGCTTGGAAAGACCCCCTGGGTAGTCAATCGAATCACAGAGGAACCCTCTTAGATGTGTGGCTGCAGCAGCAGGTGGTGATTCTCCCTATTGACCTATTCCCAAGAGACAGCAGAGGCGAAGGTCCTGTCTGCTCTGTCAGTTGTGGTGAGGCTGCAGCCAGGAAACAATACTCCACATCTTCATTTGCTGTCAGTATCGAGAGAGAAGCATCTGTATCAGCACTAATAACGTTGTTTTCATTACGTTAGGGTCAAATGAAAGCACAACCCATCAGGTCACAACTATTGTTTTCCAGCTTTATCTTTGCTAATGAGGTTGTGTTCAGATGATGCTCGCTGTCATTTCCAACAGCTATTGTCATTCCATCTGAATTTGGACCATATCATTCTGACATGAGACAAGTCTGCGGTCTCCTGGCATAACAACACGGCCGCTGTTTACAGTAAGGAGCAGCACCGACAGGGTCGTCTGTTCCACCAACTCAATTGTCCACAGGCGTGGATGAAGATACACTGTCTCTCTGCGATGTTTGGGGAAGTCGTAAAGGTCAGACTGAAAAGAGTTGATCTAACGAGCAGACAGTCATGTTTTGTTGTGATTGAGCTCCGTAAGATGCCGACTGAGTTGTACTCTTGTATTCATCAGAAGTGCCACGCTGCTTTAACTGAAGCCTTTCTCCTCTGAGTGAAGTATTATATTTCAAATTTAAAGACGTTCAATGTGTTGTTTTCCTGCCCAGCGGCTTCACAGGGAGTCGTGATGTAGGAAAACTGTATTTACTGAAAAATGTATTTACTCTCAGCTTTTTATTGTCATTAGCAAGCCCGTCATTAACTACATTCTTTCTTGAAAGCTGACACTAGACAAATGGAATAACATAATGGTCTCGTGGCAATGGACGTTTAACTCATGTAGCTGTTTGCAAAAAGGGCTCTGTATTCCTGGTTTAACAGTGTTAAAGGATAAGGCTGGCTCTTATTCTATATTATTCTTACTTACTTCTTACTGTCAACAAATCTCATGAAAACACCAAAACCAACAGTGTGTTGGTCCATCTTTCAAGGCCTTCCGTCTTACCTTCCCTGTTTGTAGCTCTCAGCCCAAAGTTCAGAAACGACTGACACATATAGTTGGAATTTGGTACAGGATCCCCTGACTTTTCATCTAGCACCACCATCAGGTCAAAATTTTAATTCAGTTTAATTTATGACCAAATACCTGCAATAATAACATTCCCATCAACATCAGCTGTGCTTTGTGTTTAGTGCTAATTAGCAAAAACTAGTGTTTAGTGCTAATTAGCAAATGCTAACACACTAAACGAAGATGGTGAACATGGTAAAATTATACCTGCTAAACATTAGCATATTAGCAATGTCATTGTGAGCATGTTGGAATTTAGCTCAAAGCATCGCTGTGCCCCAAGTACAGCCTCATATCTCTTGTTTAAATATGAAGCTACAGCCAGTAGCTGGTAAGCTTATCTCACTAATTAACACGTTTTATCTTATTTGGGTTTTTTTTATGGGGGGACTATTTCTTGGCCGATTGCAGTGGCTTCCTGTAGTCTTGTAGTCCTACCCTAAGTTGCCAGGCCACCAGCACAGACTCCTGGTAGTCTCTGTGCTCGGACAAGAAATAGTCCCGCACACAACCCCAGTAAATCCATAACATGTTGCTATTACACTTTGTTTTTTGTACAGAATAAACACCTAGATCAAGTCTTCATGCTAAGCTAAGCTCATCATCTGCTGCAGCCTTATATTATATTATATTATATTATATATTTAACCGACACATATGAGATCTTCTCAACTAACTCTGTGTGTTTTGCAAAATGTTCAAATAATATACATTTTACGTGACATGAGCAACGTGAACTCGCCCGGGTGATTCCAGTGCATAGAAGGTTGCTGTGGCACTATTGAACTGCATTCACTGGAGAATGGGAGAACCAGTGTATGTGGGATTCACTCCCAATAAACTAGTGCCCTTGTTCGTCTTAATGAAGGAACATGTCACCAAGGGCAACAGTATGGTTCATTGATGTGTTTTTGGACATCAGTGGAAGTCTATGGCACAAAGGAATAAGCTTATCAATTCTTGTTAGTTGTTTTATTTATTCTTTAAGAATACGCCACTTCCTGCTCTTTGAGTTTCAACTAAACAGAACAATGGCAAATCAATCATTGGCATATTCAGGACTTTAGATAGCACTTGCTCATAATAAAGACTGATTACTTCAGAGTCTTTGTATAGTTGAATGAGATGGGTAAGTTTTTGTTAGGGACAGGGAGTTAAGAGGGGAAGACTAACAAAGGTGGAACAGATGGGATCTCGTCACATGAGTCAACTGAATCACAAAATCACTTTACTGAGGCCCTTTGTGGCTCCTGAAACACCTGCACTTCAGCTGCATAGAAAGTAAGCTGATTTCAGTAAAGAGGCCACTATAGAAAACATAATGGTGTGGTGATTGTGGTGTAGGTGGCTTCTTTGTTGTCCATATCGTTCATATTGTCTACTACTGCAGCAGCACACAGCTTTCCACAGGCTTGTTCAAATAGCCACACACACACACACACACACACACGCACTGTTTCTTGAAATTGATGTTATGAATGAAATAGGATTTTTTTTTTCCACATTGCAGATTCTAAATAACACAGGAATCAATTTGTTGGCTCAAACTGACGCTCAAAATGAATTATGTCTATGGTGTCTTGTTTACTTGTGGCTGACCTATTCCCCTGTCTATGTGTGATGCAGTTATTCCCATGTGCAAAAAAGTTCAAATGTCACGTTAAACATAAATCCCGATTCTGTCAAAAAAGACCTCCTTTAGTATTCCTACTATGTTTTGCCTCCTTCATCACTTCTCCTCCAGCTTTCAAGGGATCTTCATTTTTGTCATTAAAATCAATTCGTTTGATGTATTGAGGTGGATAAGGCCTTTTTTGGCTGTATAGTTAAAGACACACAGGTCAGAACAGTTAATTCTCTGCAGCTGATGTGGTTTTGCTTTTATAGATAATAACTTTGTGATCAGGTCTAGTGGTCAAAGAACAGAGACTTCCAGTCTTTCAACAAGGCCACGCTCCGCACAAGCCCACTGAGATTGATTCTCGGTCTGCTGTCAAAACTCTGATGGACTTTTGTTAAGAGCCGTTGAGTTGAGATGATAGTTTTCAAAAAGCTGCATGGTTTGTTTCACTGTAATTGTTTTCAGTGAATGAGTGAAGTCACTGAAACAGAAACTGAACTTATTCCACTCTATTCTTGACTCACTTTTAGTCACTCTAAGAGTAACTTTGGATTACGTACATGACAAGTTTGTATTGTAACATAGTTATCTTACCCTGTCATGCCCCTGACATACGATACAAACAGTATCCTCTTGTTTACTGGACTAATAGAGAGGAAAGGTCTAGATATGGTGCTCTCAAGCCCCCTGCACCATCCTCTGCCTTCCTGGCCTCATGCCTGTGCTCCCTGTCAGACGCCGCTGTCACTGTCCTACCGCCCTGCCACCCTTCCAACTGGATGCCTGCCTGCTGCCACGCTGATGGAGCTGAGAAACAGCGAGGCTGACAGTCATGGTGACTCACCAGCCCCAAATGGGTTCTCTAAAGACACCCTTAACCTCTGAAAGACAAGTACATACACGATCAACACCCTGGTTTTGCCTCCAAAAATAGGAACGACAAAAGATTTAGAGACTTATGCTACAGAAAGTTTGTGTTTTATCCATTTTTATTTTCCAAAAATATATCGACCTACTTCATATACACTTCACATAAATAAAACAAACAGACACAAAACACATACATGTTCAAGAACACACTTACTGTATATTCTTAACCAATTGAAAACGCTCCAGGTCAGGTCACAAAGATTCTGGCCTCATCAGGATCGTTCTATCTTACCTCCTAAAGGTTCAGAGTCTTGGATTTTATGTGCTCACAGCTTGTAGTACTTCTCACTGTATGGTTCGGGTTTGTATCCACTTGAAGTCTAATATTTACTCTCATTTTAGCTCTGTTGTTGGTCTCCACCAATTCCTGAGGGAAATATCTGGTTCTTTAGCTGCTATATGCTCCATTATATCCACCAGATAGTTGCTAACTTGGGCAGGTAGTGCACAGTAGAGCTCTTTCACTGAAACAAGCTGCCTGCTGCGTCTGGAAAAGCTGATGAGAGCTCAACCCAAACAATAAAGTTGGGGGCAGGAAAACCAAAACAATTAGCTGAAAGATGCTAAAACACAGCTGAGGAGAACTGGAGAGTCGAGTGATAGTTCCCTCTGGGTTCATCACTACTAGAGTCCACTTTCACATACAAGTACAGTAGCCATGTGATCCACTGTTGATATAAATATATTGATTATAGCTGCTTTGATCCATTTCTGAGTCACACTACGTTTCCTTCAATTTAATCAGTTGTCGACATTTATATAAATTAAAAGTTTGTATTACACTTCTGAGTTGCATTTACACGAGTGACGGCATCAGAGACAATTGCTTGAACAAACACACACAGGCAGGTTCTGATCTCACAGCAGGTGAAGGTGTAACTTTTTTATGAGCTCATGTGTATGTGTGCAGCTGGCCTCAGCACAGATACGGCTCAAGATATTTGCCATGACAAGCACAGGCGGGATAAAAGCAATCTTGATAGTGTACCTCCCTGTTGTCGGTCGTTATTTCAGATAGATTCCCCTAATAGATATTTGAACGTATTGGTGCTAAACACACTTCTTGTCTTGAATTTGAATCCACAATCCTGGAGGTCAAATGAATACTACAGCCATCAGAGCTTTTGAGCCTATTTCTTGCTCTATACGTACAATTATTTAATCTTCTTGATGGTTTTGAGGTTTAGTTAGAGACTGTAAAGATGTGTTTGTGATTTTATAGTTTGTGAGTTATACTACCAGGGAATCCAAAGAATTTTCACCAAATTAAATTATATGATAATGACATATATGATCTATATATGTGTGCATGTGTGTGTTTCTGCTGCTGTATACAGTCCTCACTGTGGATGGAAAGGTGCTTTTAATTAACTCTCTGCCTTTTGGTCTTATGCAGGCGCGCACACACACACACGCACACTGCAGTCATCACCTAGAAATCTGTGGTTATGAGTATCATCTCTGACATAGTGCCGTTCAGTGATTTTGAGTACAACTTCTGCTCCTGCAAGGAAGAAGGGAGGGAAGAAAGTTCCCCTTTATAATACATGAGCAGTAATTGTGGGTCGTCACTGTTTGCATAAGGTAGGCCTACATGTAACTAATAATTAACAGGGTTTCCTGACAGCAATTGCCACCCACATATCGCTTTGCATTAAGTACAGAGGGAAAGAGACCAAGCAAGATTTTGTATTGTTTAGAGGCAACAGTATGACATCTGCAGGAGAGAATTAAAGAGATAAAGATAGCAAGGGGTTGTTGTTCTCTCTCTCTCTCTCTCTCTCTCTCTCTCTCTCTCTCTCTCTCTCTCTCTCTGTGTGTGTGTGTGTGTGTGTGAGATGGCCGCATTGCTGTTGGCTGTAATAGAGAGGAGAGAGCATTAGGCACACTCAACACTGAGACAGCAGGAACTTGCAGAAGAACTCCACAGAGTCCTCTCCATCTGTAATCAGCGAAGCGAGAGGGGAGTCACACCTTCTTTTTTCTCCACACAAACAATCCCTGTGTCTCTCCCGCCTGCCCTCTCACATGTACAGACTGCTATAGAGAAGGCAATTCTTTTTTTTATGTAGCACAGTTCATTACATTATTGCTTTACAGTAAAATAAATAACAAGTAACGTAGAGAAGAATATAAGAAAAAGCCCCAATAACAAGCAGGAATGTGCAATTCTTTATAGTGAGACCACTATAGGCAGAAGACTGGCTCCAGACGCTCCGGAAATCCTGTTACAAGCAAGTTACAAATGGCTGCTCTTTGCTCTCCAGATGCACACGTCTGTCTCCTGTGACATTATTCAAAAATGACTCATGTGAGCAATATCACGCTTCCAACGCGACGCCGCCCAAACTGTGTTCTTCACATTTAACAATAAGCTTTCCCTTTAGGCTTCTCATCCCACCTCTTCTTCCTCATCTAACTCTTCCCCACTTGCTGAGTGAGTCTTATATAACCAGAAATGGCCTTCACTAATATTACCTGCTGTCTGTCCTCCTCGCCTCCCCCTGTCTTTCCATCCGTCCGCCAGTCTCAGCAGGGTTTTCTGTATTAAAGGATTCATCTCTGTGCCGATGGTCTCCCCTAGCCCCCTTAAGGAGCCAATTCATGCATAAATGAATAGAACTGGCAACTGATAACAAGATTGCTCATTTCGTTGCACAGCATTGTGTATGTGTGTGGGAGAGAGAAAGAGAGAGACTTGTACTTACTACAACTACCTACAAAATATGATCTCACAATTTTGTGTCAAAGGAACATCTCAAACCTGCACGTTAATCAACTGATATAACTGCTGATTTGCAAATAAGATGGGATGTGTATATCCTCAATTGAATATTTAATTGTGAGAATTTTCTTTCCATGTCCGTTTTACCCAGTTTTAAATACTGATGCTAAAATGGCTCATGTCTGACTGACCTACCTCATGTCACTATATCTAGGTACCTACAGTTACCCCGGTCTCTATGGACCCACTAGGTGGAAGTTTTTATTAATTTATCTTTTAGTCATCACCACCCATCATCTTCAGAGGACAATTTTTTAGGAATGTATTACTTTTTTAAATAGTATGCAGCTCACAGAAAATGAGAGGAGAGAAAGATGGAGGATTACATGCAACAAAGGAATGTTTTTAGTAATGCCTCATGGAGAAGAGAATAAACACATTTTATTAACAACAAATTACATAAAATGAATGCATAACAAGACGAAGAGACTACAGCCACGCAAGCAGCTCTGTGATGCTGTACTTAGGCACAGCAGTGCTTTTAGCTAAATGCTAATGGCAGCATGCTTACAATGACAATGCTAACATGCTAATGTTTAACAGGTATAACGTTTACCAAGTTCACCATCTTAGTATAGCATGTTAGCAAGCTAACATTTGATAAATAGTGCAAAACACAAAGTACAGCTGAGGCTGAAGGGACTGTCATTAGTTTTGGAGGTGTTTCGTCATAAATGAAAATATTCAGACACATTCTTATTTTGACCTGATGATGGCGCTAGAGAAAATAATAAGAGATCATCAGAGTGATTACAATTCCTCCTGAGGGGAACATGAATCTCAGTACCAAATTTAATGGGAATCCATCTAATAGTTGTTGAGCTATTTCACTCAAAACTGCAAATGCCAACCTGCTGGCAAGTCAGAGGGTCACCAAAGTCAGGAGGATACATCGTCTGAGGATCATGAATGTCTGTAGAACATCATGGCAATCAATTTCTTAGTTGTTGAGACTTTTAGTCTGGACCAAAGTGGTAGACCGACTAACCAACAGGCCGACATTGTCATGCCCCGAGAGCCATGCTGCTAGCATTCTTTAATTCAACATCCATCCATGTCTCAAATATGGGGCTAAGCCAAGAAAGAAAGAGAGGTGAGGCGCTATTGGCAGGATACCAACTCCACACTGCAGTGATGGATGTATACAGATTGATGTTCCTCTACCCCTGGAGTCGTCTCACAAGGTAAAGTAACAGTTCTAACTTTGAGCTTCGATTGTCCTTTCAGCTGATGACAGTACAAGCTTTTTGAATTAAGATTTGGCAAATGTGGTAAATGTGCTGCCCAGGGGCTGTAAAGTTGCATCTCTTCTCTTTTATGTGAATCCTGGGATGACAAGAGCGAACTGATAACCACCTGCATCAGACGGCTTATCCAGGACGGCCACTGTGGTCTTTGTGTAGCCAGATGTCACAGAAATTATATCACTTTGTTCAACTTGCCTCTGGGGATTCTGGGAGTGCTGTTTACCAGCCATCTTTACAACTAAAACCAAGACTGCGAGGTGTGTACGGTAGATCTTCATGTCATTAAACGTAGCAACACACACACACTGCAACAGACGAATCACACACATGTAACATGTGGAGGCGCCTACTTTCACCCCCTTTAATTGACCATGTAATAAGGCCCTGAATGGAGCAGGTGCTTGGTGGCTGTCATTGGGAAGGTCAAGGCTGTCATGTGTGTGTTAACAATCGTTTGTGCTTGTGTCTACAGACACATACACATGTATTTGTTGTGGTGTGCTTCTCCGTGTGGTTGTGTGTGTATTCAACAAATGATCAATGTTGGAGTCTCTGAACTGATTAAGATCTGCTTGTAAAGAAAAAGTCAGTGAGCTCTACCATCCCTGAAGAAATCAGAACAGATTCTTGGAGAAGATATTCGCCTCCTGTGAAGCCTTTTTCATTGGCACAGAATGAACACACACAAGCAATCTACAGCCAGGCACCAGCTGCAATAGTTACATAAAGGCATAATAATCTCTGTTTATATCGAATTGTACATTTTACATGTATAATAGTTTGAAAACTAATTTGCAACATATTGTCGTACATGCACTCAGCTTGAAGTAGTAGCAGTAGCGGTAGTAGTAGTATAAGTACTAGTGGTAGTCATAGTGAATATTAAAATAAAGGTGGTAAGACACTGTTGGTATGTCCTCAACAGACTGCGAATGTGGCTTTTAATTGCTCTCACCATTATGTCCTCAAAGGAAAGACTTAAGCCAAACTTTAATAAGACCATATTCTGTCTTATTCCGTCTGAAACCCAAAGTGGCATGTCCTATTAGCACGATGTAAAGAGAGTGGGAAATCTCAGTGTGTCACATGGCACAGACTGAGGCACATTAGGTAAGTCGGCCTGTCGCCTGGGCAATCACCGAAAACTGTAAAGGGGACACAGAGCAGGTATTATCCTTCTCCCTGCTAATTTCCTCAGTGTTTGACTGATACATTTACATTTCATTTTATCAGTGTATGATTTAAATAAGCAACAACAAAATTACAAACAAGTTCACCCTAGCTTAGCCTTAGTTGGTGAAAATGCTCGCCTACTGTTGTTTTTTGGGAAATTAGAAATATAACAACGGAAAATAACAAAGCTGAAATTGTAGAGGTAAAAAAAGACGACTTCTGGGTGATTTGTTTTTCTAGGAAGCTTATCCACCTTATCCTTTGACATTTTGGGAAATAAGCTTATTTGCTTTCTGATTTCTGATGAGAGGCTCGATACCACTCTCATGTCTGTCCTTTAAATATGAAGCTACAGCTAGGCGTCACCTAGTTTAGCTTAGTATAAAGATTGGAAACGGGGGGAAACAGCTAGCCTGGCTCTGTCCAAAGGTTACAAAAGCTGCCTGTTTTTACCTTTAGACAGAGCCAGGCTAGCTGTCTCCCCCTGCTTCAAGTCTTTGTGCTAAGCTATGCTAAAAGACAGAAACTTTGCATTTCGTCCAGTTGAAACAGGTTTGTGATGCCACTAAGATGACTTCAGCAAAGTTAGATGCCTGAAGGGTGTCTTTGTTCTGTTATTTCTTTGCTTCACATCACACATTAGAAAATTAGAATGAAATCAGGTTATTCCAACAGGCACTTCAAATAGGTGATGAGTCACAGAGGATTTAAAAATAGAGTGTTAAACCCAGCTTTTCTGCAAATTTATGCCAATTTAGATCCAAGAAATCACTATTTAAGTACTTAATCTTTGAACCAGGCTTTCAGATTACACCCACATAGTTAAGTGACGTTTTGTTTATAATCCCAGGCTGATCTGTGGATTGATATCTGATAATGAGGAGCTCATGCTGTTAGGTTTGAGACAAAAAGACCTTAGCTGTTGATACCTACCCTCAACCTTCATTAAAGCTAGAAGGTAAATCACCATCATGAGTATTGCACATGAATCTTTTACTTTTCCATCCCATCTTTCTCTGTCGAATACTCTCTGTCTGTGTCTTTTCCCTGCATCTGAGACAGATACCAAATGGTTGTAATCCATTTATCTGTCTGTCTTTTGTCTCCATTTCTTTAGTTCTCTCCATTGATTAAATAATCCATACAAGTAGAATTTGGCACTTAATCCGATGTAGTGGCCACATCTTGGCAACAATTAGGATTTGACTGGACTTGGAATCGTCCATTTGCATTGACACACAAGTTCATTATATTGGTCTGTTGCCATATGGATCACTCCTGTCCTTCCACAATCTCTCTCATTACATTATCTCTGATCAATAAGGCATGCCACTGCTCATTGTAACCCACACCAGCAATTCTTGCACTCGCTTTGCACTTATGGGTTAAAAGCAAGCAATTAAAACCAGTTGGCCGTTAGCAATGTGATGCTAACCATGTTAACAACAATGAACATGCTTTTGTCATAAAAGAGAAAGCACAAATGAACACATGCTGCCAACCACAGAGCTAACATTTCTTTCAGTGGCTTTTAAAGGGAACTATTGCATCTTGTACAGCAGCTTCAACATTCATACATTAGCCTGTGTTGAACTGTGACTGTTTTGGTCAACCTTTCTTGTTTATCTCATGCTGTCAAAGATTCCTCAGAGACTATATGGGTCTCATTAATGGATCTCCCTCTTGTCTAACTTGAGGTATGATAAAAGTCATACCATGACTCATGCATCAAGTATCATGAAGTATTTGTATCACAGCCCACCACTATTCCCTGATGATGAGGACACCCATAAGAGCCAGTGGCTGTAAATCAGGTTCAAAGAAAAGCAATTAGGCCTCATCTTCACAGCATTTCTCAAAATATCTCACCAGCCTCTTCTCCTCTGTTCCATGACTATCAATGACTTTACATCTACCTTGAGAATATTTGGCTTTATTTAGTGTCATGTCAGAAACCTCAAATTGAAATTGACCCATTAGAAAAGCTCCTGATGCCTCAGATGCCTCTCTAAAACATTCTGCATTCATTCATTTTCTATCTAAATTGTATTTGTTCATATCAAAATTACATTTTAACTTTTCTTTTGAATACTTGCTTGGATTTTCTTCCGAAGCTCAAACACAGGCAGACATTTCCACAAATGCAGACATATTATCTATATCTTCTTTAGTGTTAGCATTAGCCATAACAGCTGTCTGCTCTGCTGGCTAGCCCCTCCCGCTGAATGCTAATTTAGAACTAGAAATGGCAATTACCCCTATTAGCATGCTGATCACTGTGAAGATTCAGAAACACTGAGGAGGAAGCATGAGGTCCTGACCTTATCAAAGACTGAGCGCGGCAGTGAGCATGCTCAGAATATGTAGTGAGTGTGAGTGTGTGTTTATTCTTACAAAAAGTGAAAATTGTGCACGGAAATGCTGTATTCTTTTTTTTTAGAAGTCATTGGTTTCCGGGTGTGTACAGAGTGCCAAATCAAATTCAAATTGCATTTAAAGAATAAGGGTGGTCTGTTTAACTTTTTGTTCAACAAATCCCATTAAAAAAACAAAACCACATGAGTTGTCCAACTAAGAAGTATTTTTAGAAGTTCACTGTCATCAAAAACGGTTTAAAACAAATAAAAAAAAAGCCATACTGTTGCATTTGGGTGACCTACTTTTCTTATCACTAAGAACATAGCCACTGTCCAATTAAGTTTGTTAGAGTGAAAATGCAGTTGCAGAGTTGCAACTATACTGGCCATATTCGTTTTAATGAAGGAATATGCCCCCCCAAGCGACAGTATAGCTTTTTAATGTGTTGTGTGGATATTACACATTGTGTTTAATGTGGATGACACTGGAGTGGCATGGGACCATAAGCAATACAGCCTCATGCCAGCAATGTGGCTACGCAGACAAAACTGGTTAGGATAAATATATTGCTGGTTTTGATCTCTTCAGTGAAACTGTTGTTAAAAACAAGACTGACTAAGAGTCTACAGCCTGAGACACTGTGAGGCCGTTCTTTGGCACAGTGGTGCTTTGAGCTAAATGCTAACATCCGCATACTAACGTGCTCACAGTGACAATGCTAATATGCTGATGATTAGAACGTTTACCAGCCATGTTTAACATCTTAGTTTAGCTTGTTAGCGGCCAAACCTATGCTAATTAGCACTACACGCAAAGTGTAGCTGAGGCTGATGGCAATGTCATTAGTTTTGCAAGTGTTAAACCCTAAACCAAAGTATTGGACAAATTTAAATTCTGACTTAATGATGGTTCTAGATGAAAAGTTAAGGTATGAGCAAATTTATTACAAACCATCCTGATATGAATTTACCAAATGTCATGGCAATCCAGCCAACAGTTGCTGAGATATTTTAATCTGAACCAAAAATGTCAACCTGCTGGTGGCACTAGAGGATCTCCAGAGCCATTTGGATTTATCATCTGGGAGCCATGAATGTTTGTACAACAACAAAACTCAATTTCCTTGAGGCCTAGTTTGACAAAACAAAGCTGGAGGCACGAGAAACTTACGATGAGTCACACCAGCATACACCTCAGGCTTTTAACTAATGATGCACATTAGCAACAGAAGTTTGGACATCAAGAGGGAGAACAGTTTATAACATGAAAAGGAGTGAGTATAATGAGATTTAGAGGTCAAACGGGGGAACACAGACAAAGATGGAGCCATATCTCATTGAGGGCGACCTATGTATGATAGAAGAAGAAGATGCGGTCCCTCAGTCCCCAGGCTTTCCCATGTCGGCCCCCCAGCTGTGCCCTCACCAGGCTGGGGATCGATCCCTGCCTGCCCACCTCCACTCCCATGCTCTTGACTCTTCATTAGGCCCGGCCTGCTAGGGTGGATGCTGTAATTGGCAAGGGCCACTGAGAGCCAGCATCCTCGTCTGCCGCACTCTCAGAGAAAGGGTCGCCAGGCATCAGCCGCTCACACTAATCTTTCCCATTATCCTCTGCTCTACTGTGGGAGCAGGAAAAACAGCCAGCTTGTGGTTTGTGTGTTTTTGAGGGTGTAGTGAATGTTATATTTGTATGTGTGTTGCTGTTTGCGTGCGACTATGTGTAAGCTTTAATTGAGTCCTATGGCTAATGGGAGCAGGTCTGATCAGATCGTGAAAAACAGAACATCATGACACCCATCTACACTACACTTGTTGACGGCTTACTCTTTGAGGACATTGTTGTGAGAAAAACTCGAGCTATTTTTTTCTGTTCTACAGGATGTTTTTCGTGTGAACTTGCTTTGCTGCTTAGTGCTGCACTTCCTGTTGTGTGAACAACTACTCTGACTCAATCATTAAGAGCTTTTATAGCAGAACGGCACATAAATACTGCCGACTCTACCAATGTCCCTTCATTGAACTGTCACTTGTAGAGTAGACTTCATTTCATTTTCCCTCACAGTTCCTCTGGTGATTCATACTTCTCCTAGGTCTAATTTCATTCCATTCCATTCCTCATCATTATGATTGAACATTTTAATTTAGAAATTAAAGCAATTTACAGCATGGCAATAATAATTTGCAGGTCAGTTAGAATCTAATGAGGAATTCAATTTAACTATTTTTACTCGCTCCCTGCAACGGTGGCATGACGACTTGTTCCTTGTTCTTGGGCAACAAACAGGAAAAGGACACTGGAGTCAGGGGTCAGGGCAGGACTCACAGGGGGTACTAGGAGGGATGGAGGGGATATAAACATAAACAACATCTGATTATTGGCTAAAAAACATCATACAGATTCAGTCAAATGCAGAGCTGAGTAATCAATAGGTGGTCAATGGTGCTGTTATACAGTATTGTATAGAAGAACTGACAGGAGTCTTATAATAAAGCCAAATGTATATTCTTCAAATGGAGTGTGTGATTCATCTTGTATACAAAATGAATGAAAGTGAAAAAAAAATCAAAGCTCTACTTTCTCACTGACTTTGAGCCAATCAGCGACTAATAAGCATTGAAGTTCTCATTTAGTTTAAGCATACCAATAACACTGCCAGGTCCAGTTGTTCGGCATCAGGTGCAAAATATTTATGATCTTTTGATACTGTGAAGTGGGTTAAAATGGAATACAGGATGTGCAGAACGATGTTTGGGAATTTGGACTCTCCAATTAAGCTGCCACACAGAATTTATGACCTGGACAGACAGGTTATATCATCCCCTGCAGCCATTCACAAGTCATGACCGTACACTTCAAATACAGAGCATTCAGTGTGGTTTTCATATAAGACAAAATCACAGTTTAAATTTTGTCTTAAACAGCTGAACAGCGTGGAAATAGTTCTGAGACAGACCACTGTCAAAACACACACGCACTATCACCTGTGTGTCTGTGTCAATGTTGCCATCTAGTGGACAAAACTTAAAGCACAAGGACAGCAACATAATGCTATCATACAGCATTGCACTCATTTAATAAATGTATTCCTTCAGAAATTAAAATGGTCATGTCTCTCATTAGAGAAAACATCAGTTGGAGCACATTAATTTGAATGAATCAAACATGTATATTTTGTAGCAACAGCTTTGATTTTAGGTTTTAAGGAGTAATAATCCACGACAGAGAGTTTGCAGCAAACTGGTATTTGTATCATGATTTTTTTTTTAGATTAAAAGATGACTGTGGGACAAAAGGGCATACTTTCTCTAATGACTGCAATTATAAAAAATAAACATCAAACATTAGGAATTATAGACAGTATGGGTCTTTAAATGTTAAAGCACTTGAGTTGACATCATCTCCAAGATGTTCTTCACCTTGTATAGTTTAATTATAGCTTTCCTCATGACTATGCAGCTGACAAATGTGGCAGTGTTGCCACAGCCTTTTGATATTCAAGAAATACTTGCATGTGTTGCAAGCTGTGGACTTTTATCTGCTGTGTGTACAGGTTTCACCTTACTGAACACAAAGTCGGCTTTCTGTTGGTTTCTGTTCGAAACACCTATGAAGCCTGAAATCACAAAGGCACGGATGAAAAGAAAGATTCTCAGTATTGATATTGGAGATACATTTTATGTTGCCATAGCTACAGAGGCTATGAGATGGAGACCTTGCACTTATTATCCAGAAATGAAACGCTTCTTCCAGCACGTCATGCCATCCTCCGAGCAGGTGAGAGAACAGAGAGACTGGAGTCGTGTTAAAATTGGTTTGGTGTGGAATCACTGGTGCTCTGGAATAAGATGTAATGACATTTCATACATCAGGTTTCACGCTTCAGTTTGCTTGCATACAGTGGGTATGGATCCCTGAATAAAGACCCCTATTGACCACTGTATGAGATGCACTGAAGAAGAGATGTGAGAATAGTTAGATAATCAAGGTGATCTTTTGTGCCATTTCTTACAGTATCCTCTCTGTCTTTCAGCGTCACCAGTCCTTTTCAGTCAAGCACTGTAAAGTCAACTGAACACACTTTTTTCCAGAGATGCCCCCTGTCACACTTACCACTGAGGACCACCACTGGGTCAATTAGGAGTGAAGAGGAGTAGTCTTGATCAAGCATCAAATCTGGGTAGGGATTGTTGCAGGAGAGAAGAGCATGATTTATTTATGTCTATCCACTCAGACTTTCCCAGTCAATCTTTATTAAGGCCACTTCACAAGAGCAATACTCTGTCATATGTAATCAGTCTATACATAAGAATTATAGTTACTTTGTAGGAGATTTTAAGAATAATCCATCAAGTTGCATAATCGGCTTTGGTAATTAAAATTGAGCGTCCCATATTAAAATTATAGGAAGAATATAAGGATATTTTGTTGTGGCATGGGATAAACCAACAACCTATTGACAGAAATGTTTGCATAACAGTTTTCTTACTGTGTATTTCGTCCATTTAGTTATGTAATCATCAGTTTTGTTTCTCTACAGTAGAGATGAACAAAAATATCTAGCTGAAGAGAGTGCTTTCACTTGTACCTTTTTAGCTAAACCCTGTAGACTTACTGTCTGTGAGTCAGGGAAGCTCTGTGAATTCAGTCAAACAGCACAATGTGTAAAGATTTGTTTATTTCAGCTAACAAAGTCGTTTTTCATCATTTATGACCACGCATGGCACAGTCTCATGGGAAGCTTTGGTTTTGACAAAGTAACCATCATGCAGAGTCCAAAGGGGCCATTGTTTAGGCATTCAGATTCTCATTTTCAAAAATGGTATGAAGTAGGTCAGCCATGTGATTATGTTTGACCAAAAAAAGGATCACAAATTTTGTTTCTCAGTCAGGTTTTATTCATTGTATTTTTCACATTGTGTGCAGATTTAGCCAAGAGAAATAAAGTTTGTTGCAAATGGTGCTAATCATTTATACGTTTATTTTACATATTTTTCTCAAGCCATAATGGCTGTCTCTCATTTCAGGTGCTCTAATTTTTGAATTGTCAGTTGGCTGACTGTACTATGATATGTCCTAATCTACTGTAAGCTTCCTGTATTTGAAAATAAGATTCATCAACTTTATTTAAAAGGCCTAAAGTATTGCACCACGGGACTGTTGCTATGTAAAGCTATTAGTGAGGTTATGATATGCATAATCCTAAATTAAGGGAAACAGGGTTGCAACTACACATTACTTTCATAATCGATTAATCTGCCAATTACTATCTGGACTAAGTTATTAATCATTTGGTCTATATATGTATATATAAATATGTATAATATAAAAAAAAACATTGTTATTTTTATGCACAGGCTTTAATTAGCTTGCTGGGTAAAGCTAAACTCTCACGTATGTGATAAGTAGTTTCTGAAAGGATTTTTTTTCCATATCTGTACCAGAGGTACAAACACACGAGTAAGCGGTTTTACCACAACACAATCTTTGGGTCCAACACTTTATGTTACGTCGGGCGTCATGACGTCACCATGTGGAGGGAGGGCGGGCCGTGAGGCGGAGGGACGGCACTCCACTGCCTCGGAGGAGGGGTACCTCTCGCTGAACGTCTGTGGCTGCCCTAACAGTTTGCTATCACCCGTGTAAGTGTGAAATATATTTTTACTTTGTTTTTTTCGGTTGTTTCACCGTCAATTCATGCGTGTGTGCGATGTGTGCTGCGTCCCTGTGCCGCGAGGAAAGGCTGTTAGAGTGTCGAGGTAGATATTTCATCGTATTAGCAGCTCTGTACAATGACACTAACGGGACTGTCAACCTGAGTCCGTTAACACACTGCTGCTACTCACTGACAGCACCGACTGGCACTGAACAAACATTTCCACCACTTTTAGCTTTACACTTAATGCTTCACGTAATTTTACAACATACAAGACTGTTATTCCTTTAATTCTACAGGGCGAAAAGTACGTTATGTGTTACTCAATAGGGAATTTTTAGACTTATCTTTCGTAACAGTCGTGTGGTGTCATCATAGTATTCATATGCGGGCATTTTGCTGTAGTACTTCAATAACAAAATAATTAAAATGTTGTAGAATATTGCAGTTATGTACAACAGGTTTGTCTCATTATCTATCTAGTAGGAAATAAACAGTAAAAAACACATATATAATTCGTGGCATCTGGAAATGGGAATTTTGCTCTTATTTTAACCTCTAGTTTTAAGACTTTTCTAGTTTGTCATGGACTCTGGAGCAGAGTAAAAGTTATGAGTAGGTGTTTATTTCCAGTTAATCTATGAAACTTTGTTTTTATTTACTATGATGCTGTAATATTGATGTGTCTCTGTGGCTTCTGATATTAGCCAGGGCCCTGTCAGTTGCTTGCAATGTACACAAGTTGTAATAAACCCTCACAGGGTTTATTTTAGTCTCAACTGGCTAATGCAGTCTGATGGGCCAAAGACATTTCATGGCCTGGTAAGGATGGACATCCGCAGCCTTGTTACATCTGATGCTTAGTATTCTTCACAGAGGAGAATTTTTTTCTGCAACCTGTTATTATCAGTGTCTGGGAGGCAGACAGAGACATACGCACTCTCACACAGGCATACAGCAGGCAGACGCAGAGAGTACAGTGTGCCAAGGAAGCATTTAAAGGATTACAGTTTCCATCTCACTTTTTCTCTTTTTTTTTGTTGAAGACCTGCGGACCTGATGTAGCAGGTTGTCATCTCCTCTGCAATGAAGGAAATCCACTCCAGCGTCATGATTATGGACTGAAGGTTTGTTTTCATCTACTTACTCTACTCTCTTCCTCCATCTCTGACCATTTTAATAACCTGGTGGTTTTGACACTGCATGTATAGTACATACACATGTAGAGGGTTGGAAGGGTCCGCTATGACATGATATATCCCACTATCTGTTCAGCATACTCTGCTAAGTGGCTGAGAGCTTGGCTGCCCCTTCAGGCCACTGCTAACGCAGCCATTCATGTCTCACTCCGACGGTCAGACCACCACGATGACGCTGCCCTCCTCCTCCTCCTCCTCCTCCTCCTCCTGTTCCCGCTGCACTCACATTGTGCCTCCCCTGTTAGGAGCTCAGCTTAGAATTGAGAGTCTTTGTACGAGTGCAGTGTGTTTGTGTATATATCTGTGTGTTTGCGTGCACGATGTGTACAGATAGAATAGAACTCAGTGGTGTCTAAAGATGGTGTTGCCTCCTCTGATTTGAGCTTCATGTAGCACTACAGCATAGGATGTGATGAATGTGCTTATCTTAGATCAGATCACAAGATTAACACAGCTTGCTATTGTTGAAGATGGTAGATATTGTACAGTGTAGTTTTACTTGTGTGTGTTGTCAAGTTTCCTGTAGACTGGCTGCAATCTTTTGATCATTTACATTAATAACAACAAGGTATGTGTGTCTAATTGGCTATATATAATTTAGAATTAGGTTGTAATAGATAACACAGTGAATCAATAAGTGAAATAACTTCATGTCATGCATGAATTATTGTTCTGCCTGACAGTAACATGTTATAAACATATCATAGTTTCATTTGTTTTTACCATCATCATGACATTTTGTATATTATAGTATTTTTTAAATAATAATAATACATCTCCTCTGGACGCTCTGATTTCTCCATACATTTAAAGGTAAGCAGGTTAGGCAAATTGGCCATAAATATACCAGACTTCTCGCCAAATGTATGCCATGCAAAGGCTTCACCCCCCTGCATCCCTGAATAGGATAAGTGGTATAGAAGAAGGATGAATGGATGCTACAGAATAACATTTAAGAAATCATTATGTTAAGAAAATATTCAGAATTCTTTCAAGTTTCTCTTGTTTAGTGCCTAATGCATGATTGCTATGATATGTTATGTACTGTAGAGACAGAGATATACTGCAAAGACCTGGGTTCAGTTCTTGGCAATATTATGGTACCTCAGGCAGTGTTTGCCAGTGGGACGCTGGTGAGATATCCTGTCTTTGTTGCTGCACTAGAGTCCTTCTGGTTGATAAGAGGACCTGGACAGATGTGTGTCACAGGAGGCACATGGCTGTTTACGTATATCCTGGTGTCACCAGTGGCATGCACCACAGAATATATTGCTCATACCAAAACTGTGGGTGAAAGTGGAGTAAAAACTTGATAACTTAGCACTTATTAGCTCAAATCATGTAAACGTCATATTTATCATTATTGAAGATGCTCAATACTCAACTGAGAATTGTTCATTGGGTTCATGATATCGTGGTCAATTTTACTTCATATAAACAACATTGAGGTGAAACAACCACATCATGCCAGTAGATACGTCATCATCCAGTGTTTCGCGCAGTTGTGGTTTTACGTAAAGTTATGGATTGCAGTTTTAAATTTGTTGTCCTTTTCCCCCCCAAACAAATTATGTAAAATGTTCAGAAAGGGATTCAAAGGGCTTCAGATAATCTGTTTTTTGCCCTTTGGAGTCTAAATCTCAGCATCATTCAGGCAGCGATTTGTTCTCTCAACTAAAGGCCAGCCATTGCTAAAGAGGAACTGTGGTATCTCAGAGAGGAAACCCTTTCCTCCTTCTCTCTCACTCTCACTCTCTCACCTTCTTCCTTCTCCAGCAGGGCTTTGCTGTTTAAAAGCCCACAGGGCAGCAAAGGTGGCATGATGCATCTTAATTTAGATGCCACAGAAATCATTCTTCATCTCTGCAATCAGAGGTGTTTGCCAATGCCATCAGGAAACATGTACAAGTGCAATGTTTGGCTGTACCATCCTGCTTATCCTGTGACTGTGGACAGACTGGGTTTATTCTCTCCAGTAAGACTGACTCCCACACTTCCAGAATGAAGGTGAAATTCCTTTATAAAAGCTGTGGTTTCTAGTGGCAACGAGCTGCCTGCTTCCCTCCTGTTTGAAGACAGAGGCAGAAAAGAAGCAGGGGTCACAGCGTCACAAGAGTTTGCACTTTAATACAGGGCTGAGGTCCATGTTTTAGTGTTGAAGGATAGCTTCTGTCTTAAAACAAAAGTCAGGGGCACATATGAACATTTAAAAAGGCCAGATCCAGAGTCCTCATTTTGTGCAAAAATATATTCCAAAGTTTATCTGAAGCTTATGAGGCTTCAACAGTTAGACAGATCAAGTAAGTAAGTTACGTTTTTTTTTGTATAAAATTCCCTCTTTAGAAGATACCCACTTGATTTGTCCACTGTATTAGCTCCAGATGAACTTTTAATACATTTTTGCACGGAAGGAGGACTGTTGATTTTTTTTCAGACAAACATTATATTATAGATATAGATATATAGATACAATATAGATATTGCCTTCTGCACAAAACTGCATAATTGTGATCAGTTTGTTTACGTCTTCTTGTGTTTAGATGGCGGAGTAGATAATAAGTATTGGAGATCAAGAGGAATATCTTCTTTCAACTTCTTCTCCCAGGCAGACTTGATATTGTTGACCCACAGTCTACGTGTTGAGCCGAATGTCATGCTCATAGTAAAGGCTTCAAGACCAGAGCTTGGATGTGCTGATTCCCACTAACCCCCCTAGTGGTGCTGTAGAGGTGTCTGGTTACCTGAGCTCAGAGATGTGACTGAGGAGTTATTTAAATAGGTGACGATGAGGATGATTTATATCTGACTGCGTAAAGTTGTTCTCACCTGTTGGCACCACAAAGAGCCAGATGCCCTATGGCCTGATAACCCTGGAGGTTTCTCTCTTCAGTCTCACAAAGTGTGTGTCGACCCTGACATGCATTCCCTATTCCATTCCTTATGTCTGTGCGCCTTTAACACACTCTCTGGTATGAGATTTCAGCTGGTGTGTAGGTGGTTTCCAGCCTGTTGACACTTGACAGTTGATGATGCCCTGCCAGAGTTGGTGGAATATGAGCTATGTTGGCCAAGTTGGAGGCCTGGCTACTGTTAAACACCGATCAGGTTAGTAAGCGAAGGGCCACTTTGCAGGGCTTGAAATGTATTACATACTCTACTAATTTCTTGTCCACTGGAAACCCCGTTTTGAGAACGTCTGTCTTACTAGTAAACAGCAAGAAAATGATATCCTCAATACCACTACTCTCCACTAGGTCACATTAGGTCTGAGCTGAGTGTTGTTGTAGTCAACATGGACCAGTGTCAGTTCCATGCACATGGTGAATTATTCATTAGGACACTTGCTGTGGTGTTGAGCACAGATGCAGTAAACACTCAACAACGTACAACATAATGTTTAACATGCAGCCTGATGACTCTTAGCCAGTCTTCAGTTATGTTTCACTTCACTGACCTGCTTTGTTCACTGTCCAACCCCTCTGTACAACCTATACCTCACCGATAAGTGTGATATTTACAGCCATATACACCATAAAAGATCAACACAATAGTTCCTCTGTGGAGATGAAATTTAGATAAGCTAAGTCTTTTTGTTACTTTATCTTTGCAGCTTCCCACCTTACACACTGTTAGGTAGTCTAGTCTTTGATGACTCAGACTTTCTTCACACCCTATATTCCCTTTGTGTAAGTGTGTGTTGAGTATATTTGTGCATATGTACATTGTGTATTAGTTTTTTGTGATCAACATTTTTATTGGTTTTCACAGCAATATGAGTGGGTGGTGTTAACGAGGGATGTAGTTACAGATGGTCTCCTGTTTCCTAAGAGATAAAATGAAACCAGAAACATTTAGGTAAGAAAAACTTCCACACCCACACTTGAAGGTTTTGCCTTATAGCGGTCATAGAAATTCAAGATTGAAGATATTTTGGAAAAAGTGTTACACAGATACCAGGTGTGAGTCAGTCTCCAATAACAGTATTCTTGGCAGCTGTACAAGCAGATAACATTTTTCATTCTTCAGCTTTTGAATATAAGTCTGTGGTGTCATTAAGAAAACACAGAGGTGTGATCTTTTTTTGTGCCCGCATGTTGTAGTAGTAAATGATTGTGTGTCTTCTGGTTTGTCTTGTTCCTGGAAAGCTCAGTGCAACTTTTGGCATCAGGTCCTCCCTGTGGGTTTCATCTTGCACAATAGGGCGTTGCGCCTGCCTCTGTCAGGGAACTACCTGCCATTCACCTCCTCATTCAGACACACTCTGTGCTGAGCGTCCAAGCTGAACCCGACACGGCCAGGCGAGACACGCCTTGGACTGATGCCTTTGCCTTCCCTCTGTCTCTCTTCTGTCACTTTCTCTGTCCTTGTCTGATACAAAGAGTTGTGTCTCTTATCAAACTCTATGCAGTATGCTGAAGTCATCTCCTGCACTGTCAGACCTGACACAACTCTGCTATTCTCCCCCGCCACACACACACACACACACACACACACACATAAATACAATAACGATTGTTCCTGTTTCCTGCCTATGCTGTCATTATGCAGCTGCTGAATGAGATATAGTTCAGTTTCCATCGGTCAAAGACAACACACACAAACACACACAGTATATGTATATACACATTTGCACATTTCCACACAATATAATTCCCGCTATCTCTCTCTTTCTCTTTCCTTTTCTGTGTTTGTCTGATAAAAACACACACACACACACACACACACACACACACACACACACACACACACACACATATTCGTGCGTGCACCCACACACAAACATCGCTGCCAGAACTCTCTGGCCTAATTCCCCTCTTATTGATGTGTGTCTGTCAGTGAAAGAGGCACAGCACAAAGAGCAGCGATGGGCCTGTGTGTGGTTCAGAGGGAACAAAGAGTGGTCTATTCCACGCCAGCTCTCAGACTCTTCTGGAAACACTGCACGGGCTTGTTTAAGCTATGGTCATATTTTGAGTTAACTGACTGTATGTTCAGCAATGACCAACAACATGGCTTCTTCAGTGCCAAAGAGCACAGGCCAGATTGACCTCTGCTTGTGTTGGTCATGCCCAGTTTCCAACTTTTATTTATTTTTTTCAACTTTGTTTATGTTCAAGACTTAGACTTTATTCATCCCACAGCGGGTAAATTTACAAGTCAGAACAGTCAAGAAGAAACAGTGATCAGATATTTGGTCTTGAACTACTGTTACTATGGCAAAATTTGCTTGAAAAGGCTATAATACTTTACTGACACAGTGCTGATTTGAGCTGTCACCCTCACCATTGTGACTCTGTGGCTTAATCTCCTTTTAAATAATCACCTTTGATTGTCGTCTTTGTTCAATAATGATAATGGATGTGATTTTAGAACAGTTCAGTGACACTTCTTCATCAATATAATCTTTCAGCCTGAATGAATGTGCTGCAGCTGTTTTCTATCCAGAGAGCTAAAGTGAACATTTACAGAGAGCTGTGATATAATGATTCATTGTTAAACACTAGCGCTTGACAGAGTAGGGAGCAAAGAAATCAGGAAGTGAAAGAAACAAAACGATTGTTGTTATGTATTTATCACATTATCCTCTTTGTTTCATTAAACTGGATCTTGGATCCATCATATTAATTCACACATGCTTGTCACTGTCTGCAAAATTACAAACTGCCAGTGTGAGCTGTTTTCTTTTCCAGTCTGCCAGTGCCAGATCTCTGCTGAGCTTTCACCATCTCTCTAGTTTAGCTGGCCAAAGACAATGACAGCAGGACTGGACGATTGGCAGCTCAGCTGAATGGAATGAGCTACAGAGCTAAGGACAAGGACATGTGTGTGTGTTTGTGTATGTATACAAGAGTATGAGTGAGGGTGCCACGGTTCCAGAGAGGCCATTGTCCATGTGGTTGTTTGTAATTCACCTTTGACATTATTGTCAAATTTCTGAGAAACATGCTGACTCACTGAGGTTGCTGACCCAGACTGTCACAGATGATAACCATTATAATCACTGATATACATATATATATATATCTACACAAATACATTCATTCACTAGCATGTTTCTGAGATTGATGCAAGTGTCCGTAAAGTTGTCTGGAGCATATCCTGTTTCATACAGAAGAACTAACTGGTGCATGCTTAACTGTGCAGTCTTTTGCAGTAGTATTTTGGTGCACTGTCAGGGTAGTATAATGTGGTGAAATAAAGTAGTTTGGGTCATAACAGGACAGTTGTTATTCAAAGATCCATCTGGTGTTTGTTCTTTTGCGTCATCACCTCATCAAGGTGGAACGACAAGCATTGCCTAAATTTAACAAAGATGACCTCTTACACATACACAAGCATACACACCCAGTCTAACAATAAAGCTTTGTCCTCTAAAGGCTCCTGAAAGAGGATTTAGTTTGAATATAAACCGTATGCAATCAAGAAAACTTCCAATCCAGCATTGGGATCAGCCTGAGGATGAAGGAGGGGATTTACAGACACAGAGGGAGGGATGCGCACCGGGGTTGGGATAGGCCTTCAGGTTCAGTATTTGCTTCAGGACAGGATTATCTTAAGTTTACGCCTCCACTCACCAGCTCTGAAACAACAGAAACACAGTGCCCCATCATAATCAATTATACTTCACTGTAACTGCCAGAAAAAGGCCACTTGCCGTCTCAGTGTGAGCGTGCATGCATGCATAGTCAACTATGCATGTGTGCTTGAATATATTACACGTGTTTGCAAGGCTATTCACCTTCTATGGTCATACAGGAAGTTCATAGATACTTCAAGAAAGAAAGAAAGAAAGGAAGACAACTGACACCTAAAATTAGATTCGGTCTATGAAGAAACGGATTCTCAATCTTGTCAAATAAGAGCATTTGCCTTGTATTGCATTGAACCCTGTGGTAATATTATGCATACATATTTTTAAACATTTCCTCATTATTGTCATAAGCAGATTTCCCTCATATCATATTTTGAGAGATATCTTTAGTTGAGTATTTGCAACAGAATTTTGTATTATGATAACTATGTATTTCTGCCAAAATAAAATATTAAAATAGAAGGATTCATTGCCCAGCTGTAATCAGTAAAAATACCAAGTTGAAGCTGTGTTATTATTAGTATGACAGGCACTGCCTAACAGTAGCAACCAGCTAGCAGGTGACTAAAGTGAACCTGTTCAACACCTGCTCCCACTCTCTGGCAGGCAACAGTCGCATTTATCAGATTAGCACCAACATATTAACACACAGCCTATCTGCCTATTGAACAGAAAAGATTAGGCAAGACCAGATTTAAGATCAGCTTATGGAGAAAGTGAAAGCTGCTGTGAATGTGTTTATGTGAATGAATGCACCTTTTCTTGGCAGTGACAGTGTGGCCATTGTGTAAAGCGATATGCTACCTGCAAGTAGCTTCATGCTCGTTCTCCTTCTCTCTCTGCACCTGGAGTTTAAAACTGAACAGCTGATTGTATTCTTAGCGATGTGAATCAAGCCTGTCACAGCTTAAGTTGCGTAGATGACATTCTTGTAGTTATGAGAAGTGTGTGTATGTGAGTGTGTGCACCCATGTGTCCAACTTTGTGTTATTCTAAATTACCTGACAGTGCGGCTGAAGGAGTATGGTTTGAGTATGTAACCGTCCCTCCCCAGGGCTCTGAATGTTCCTGCCATGCTTGTTTTGTTGCCCTCAATGGGAGAAGCTATTGACGCTGCAGGGAGGCTCAGGCTGACTGCCTGTCAGTCTGTGGGTCTATCTCTGAGGTGATCACTCTTCCACCAATAAGGTTCCTTCTTGAGGAAGACAGCTTGCATGTTATCTGGTGTCCACTCTGTTGGTTTTGTCACTGACTTAGATTCAGTCAGGCAGTGTTTGCTGCGGGGGGCGTTCATGCTCTGTGTTCTGTGTTTGTGACACTGGATCTGTTGTTTCTAGTGCGGAAACCCTTGTCTCTTGATACCACCACAAGGAAGGGATGCCTTTGGGGACACTAAATGAGCTCCTGAAGGAGCACATACACAAACGCACACACAAAGTTGTGTCACACAATATCGCACATGTTCTGTTCAATAAGCCTAGCGTGTTCACAGCTCACAGTGTGAATGATTATTGATTGCAAACAGAATGATATGCCTGATTTTTTGAGTATCTTGAGGTCAGTGAGTACATTGAAGATTGAAGTTTCGAGTCTTAAAAATGATTCTATTGTTTTTCTTTATTTGTCTCCCTTCATCTATCCACCTCCCTCTCAGGTTATCCACAAGAGTGAGTCACACTAGGCTGACAGTTGAGGGCTGATGGTAGGTGGGTTTCTCCTCTCCTGATGTGAGTCATTATCTCTTTCCCTTTCTTCTCTGCATCCTCTTAGTTTATTCTACCAGCCTGTTGTGCCTTTCTGACTCCATCCCCCTCCAGGCTGTTGTTTATTTTCTTAGCCTGCATGTACCTGCTTACTTTTGAATTAATTTATGCATCATTTTGTGATCTTTGTATCATGCTGGTACAAAGATCACCTGGACCCAGCTTGTTTTCCTTTTTTACTTGTATTTGCTCATGAAACATCGGCCTATTTGAATGTAGAATGATTCAAAGGCCTGACACAGCCGTCACAGAGGCAGCCCGTCTGATGCAGTATTTATCCTATGTTATTTTTAAATTACAATCTCAAAGTTGCACATTTATTTTGGTACTTCTATGCAGATTCATTGCATGTCACTGGATCTAGGAAACATCCCAGTCTCTCATAATTCATCTCCTTTCTCTCTGTGCTAGACCAGCAGGGCTACTTGTTCCTGAATCAAAGATGCATGCTCCCTCTTTGGATTCATCCCTCTGACCACCACTGAGCCGATCCAACCCTCCATCAGAAAGTCCCATCTCTACTCCCACTGTTCTCTACTGTACTCTACTGTTTTCTAGTCTTCTCTCCTTCAGTCATTGTCCTGGTCTGACCCTCTGCATGTCTGACAGGGAAGAGAGGGAAGTGTTAGCAGAGTATTTAATGGTAATAGGGCAGTTTCACCCGGCTATTCATGAGAGGTCAGCAGGGTCGTATGCAGCAGGGGGATGAAAGTCAAAGGGAGCCAGAGGGGGTGGGCCCCAGCTCAGGTCCTGGAGCTAGAAGAGAGGCAAGGGGGTCACAAGGCCCAGTGTTGAAGAGGGCCTCATCCCAGTCAGAGCACCCCTCCTTCAGTAAGATGAGCCAAAACGCCAGGGAGAGCATGGGGGTTCTTGGCCAGGGACTGAAACAGCTGTTCCAGCAGCAGCGTAAACGCCTCTCCCTCTCTCGCTCCACCATCCCCTCCTCGTCTTCCTCCTCGTCTTCCTCTGTAGTTTCAGCAGGTGGCACCCCCCCCTCTGCCCCTGAGGATGCCTCGGGGCCCTGCTGTCCTGAATCTGACCACCTCTCTGCTCCTGTGGTTCCCTCTGCAGCTGGCCAGGGCTCAGGCGCTGCGGGCACGATGAGGCGTGGGACCAGCCTGCAGAGCCGGCGCAGTAAGGGATCCGGGTCGGGATCTGGGAGCGGAGACCGCGATCCTCTCCTGAGAGGCAGCCCCCAGGCCCCGCACCGCCGCAACACCCACGATCCACAACAGCATACCAGCCGTCCACGCTCCTCTTCCACCACTGACACCACACCTAGCAGCCCCGTCCCTGGATACACTGGGGGCGATGTGGTGCTGTCATCAGGGTACCAGTCCACGGAGGAGACGGACAGGGTAAGTGACAGCAGCCGTGAATCGTATTATTACTACACAGGCTGATCGATGTGTCTCTTTTACCCTTTCACTGGTGTCAGGCCTTGTTTGCCAGTGAACTGTCAATCAAAAGCTGAGGTTCACCTTGCTGCTGATGTAACAGTCCCTGCTGTATTTGTTGTGAACGCAGAGAGAGGGTTTTTACTGCTGTATGTCATTACTGCCGTCTGATTTTACCCAGTGCCGTCTATTGATGGAGTGCAAAGATATTTTTTATGACCAAAACAGCATTAAGCTGAGGCTGAGGCCAGACACAAAACACATGCATGCACACACATATAGATACACACTAATACATAACAGTACAGCCAGTGTTAAAGAAAAGGTTCACAATTCTTCAAGTCTGTCTTAAAACAATAGTCAGGTGCCCATATGAACATTGAAACAGGTTTTGCTTGCTGTAATTGTTCCTCCTATTAGTACCATGACCATTAAGAGATCCTTTCCTAGTTCCAGTCCTCGTTCTGTGCAAAAATACATTATTGTATTAAATATTATTATTAATAATATTATTATTAGATACATTTACAAGTTTATCTGAAGCTAATAAGAGGCCTTACAGTAAATGCTGCAATATACATCAATGTGCTTTCAAAATCCTTCCTTCTGTATTCTGCTTTGATAATCGGCTATTAATGTAGTACTTTTGTAATCTATTTGAAATATATTTGATTGCCATATAACTGGTTTGTGAAAAGCAAATCAGTTGCATATATTTTGTGTGCATGTGTGAGTGTTGTTATTGGTTTGTTAGAACCTCACATCCCTGTAGATTTCAGTTCAGATTTCTAACCACCTTAGGTATCCCAGACTTCAGTTTGTTCTGTCTGCCACCAGAGGTCACTGTCAGATCAGCGAACCTGCTGTGAGCAGCACTGGGTTTGGTTCATGTGGAGGTTGTGTTTGCATTATGAGCTCATGTTTGTTGTAGACTTGACGGATCCTTGGGTTAATGAAATGTGAATTGTGCCAAGGACTCAGTATCAGTGTGTCATGGATATCAATCCAGCGGTGGGCAGTGAGTCTAGACCAGTGGGTGTTGATATCTACGTTAATTGACAGCTTTAATCAGTGAGCTAAATTTAATATGTACTCCAAAATCAAGTATCCTTCAGTCCTGTGTGAATGACCTCACCTGGGATGATGGGGCTGAGAGTCAGACATCTGTGCTCCATTAGTCCTGCTGCTATGATAGACGACCATCAGCCTGTCGGTGGTCTGTTGCTTGCCCTTGGCAGAGATGATAACCTGTCTCGCCCATATCTAGCTAATATCACAGCCTTGTCTCCGCACAGCAATGTCATTCAGGTCATTCAACCGATCGCCGTGGTTACCCCGAAACTTGCAGTAAGCTGCCTAGAACCACGCCTTGCTTGGGTTGTCATAGTAACAGTGTGGTCGACCTTGGAGGTGTGTGACATCCGGCTGTTAGTGGAGATTGAGGGTTGCATAGCTACCTAGTCTAAATTTTAGGGTGTATTAGGAATGAATTGAATCTCTTTGTTTCTTTCTTTCTTTCTTTCTTTCTTTCTTTCTTTCTTTCTTTCTTTCTTTCTCTGTCCTTCCTTCCTTCCTTCCTTTTCTTTTTCTCAACAATTTCCCTCCTGCGCTTTCCTTTGCCTTTTCTTCCTCTTTTTCTCTCTCCTCTTTCCCTCACTGTCCCCCTCCCTCTGTCCCTGGAGAGAGTTAGTACAGACAATCAGCTGGTCCCTCCTCCTCTCCCATCTCCTCCTCCTCCTCTACCACCACCTCCTCCCCACCCCACCCTTCGGCTCACTGACAGGAAGCAGGAGGCAACCTTGCCTCGTCCTAGATGAGTGAGAGCTGAGCGCTGGCTGTGTGTGGTGCGTGTTGTGTGAATGTGTTATCAGTGCTGTGTTTAAAAGAGGATGTGGAGGGGTGTGTATATGTGTGACTGTAAGAGCTATCTGCTTTCCAAATACTGTGTGTGTGTGTGTGTGTGTGTGTGTGTGTGTGTGTGTATACTGAAAATCATTTGTGTGTTGACAGCCATGTGGTGTGAGCGTCTTGTGTGAATGACTGTGTCTGTGACAGAGCTCAGGGGATCACTGTGAATATGAGTAGAGGGCAACACAGCTGAGCTGTCTTTATCTCTGCTTGCTCTCCCTCCCTTTTTTTCATCTCTCTCTTTTCCTCTCTCTCTCTCCTCACTTGTGTTTGCATAGTAGGCGAAAGCAGTGTGGGCTAGAAATGTGTGTGCACATGGATGTTTGGAGAGGAGGGTACCCTGTGTTCCTTCAGTATATGTGTGTGAATGTAGAGTGTACTATGTGAGGCGGTGTGTACTTTGGAGGGATATCAGTGGAGAGGAGTAGAACAGGGGTTCCAGCTGTGGGCACGTCAGTCAGTCAGGATGGTGCAGCGCTTCAGTCTTCGTAGACAGTACTCCAAGGTAAGCTTAAAACACAAAGCTTGTTTTAGTCATTGAAACCATGTATGTGTCCTCCCATCTCTGCTGCTGGCAAAGCCTTGTGTGATGGTTTTGCAAATCTTTGTCCATCTGTCTTTGTCTTCCAGCTATTTGGTATTGTGTGTAGAGTTTGTGTTTATGGCTGCTTGATCATTGCTTTCTTCAGGACAGCAGTCAAAATGAAGAAGAATTGACTCTGTTGTTAGTTGCAGAAACAATGTGTACACTAGTATATCCGAGAGTTGACAACCAGGGAGAAAGCATTGTTTGCACAGTTCTTGCATATCAACTTTTTTTTAGTATTCTGAGATTTTCCTCTGAGTTTCCATTCACTTGTAGGTAGGTCGATCCATACAGTAACTGAGTGGTCTGTCTTTGCACTTTATCTAAACTCTTGTTAAACAGTAACTTGTGCTACAGAGCAGCAGCCTATGAGGTCAATTCGAGCTGTTGCCAAGGGATGTAATTATTGGTAAACATTATGTTTGCTAACTGCTGATTGGGGAGAATTTATGACTCATTTGCAATAACAGGGTAGTTTACGGAGCTCTAGAACTGTCCATGAGGTGGATATATCTGTCCCCTGGTGGTACAGTAATGCTGAAGGGCTGTTTTAAAACTCAGCATTAGGTCTGTTAAGAGCCCACTGTTCTGCAGCTGGTGCTCAGCCTGTGGGATTAATTACAATTAGCTGCTGATTAATTGATTGACTGAATACACTCCTATTCATCTTTAGCTCTGTGTAATGGTGCTGGTGGATGTTCATATGCCTGGAAGCATCAACATGTACGTGCACAAATTAACACATGGGCAGACAGAGGCACAGTCTCACTTTTGGACTGGAAGGCCTGATCTCAGACGAATGGAGACTGATGTAGTCTGGTCTTCCCTCTCTTCTTGGAGGGATGGAGAGATAAAACGAGATAAAAGTAAAAGGAGTAAAAACAGATAGAGGACATGAAGGGCTGAAAGGTGCAAAATGCTTAGTGTCAGGATGGAATACTTGTTTAAGACAGGAGATGGGGAGAAAGAACCAGGGAGAAGGCTCTAGTGGGACATTAGCTACTGTGTTGAGATGGAACAGAAGCCAAGCCTTTAGGCTAGTCCTCTCACAGCATACGATTTTAGTGTGTGAGCTGAAGCTGTGTTTGTTTTTTGAGAACATAACCTCCTCCAGGGCCTGTCTACAAATGTTCTCTAACCTTGTCCCCCCTGGGTAGATGACCCCGTCTCTTTACCTCAGGCCGCATTTCCACATGTCCACCTGTCTTCCTGCTCCTCCTTTGTCTTCTTTTGTCTATCATCATATTTTGGTTTCCATGGCAGAGATAACATCCTGTGTTCTCCTGCAGTAATCCCTAAGAAGTTCAAAACAAAATGCCTCACATTTTAAACAGTTCAGGGGACCATCATCCAGCCAAGCAACTGTGTGTAGCCTAAAACTGCCTTCATATAGTTATGACATTTATAAAATCAACTAATTACGTTGAGTGACAAAAGAAAAACAGAAACAGGTTAGTTTTTGCATCTTGTGTATGGGAAAAAATACTGAATCACGTGGAATAGAGTCCAGGGATTTATATTCTGATGTTAATTTTAGTGTGTGATTTCTGTTATGTACCTGGGTTGAATGAAATACAGGCAAATATATTAGTTATGGGTCTGGTTAGATGTATTAACTAGAACCACGTCAAATTAAATAATGTTATTAAAAAGAACAAAGAAATAGGTTACTTTACATTGGAAACAGTGAACTCGATTATGTTTGTGTTGCCCTTTGGATTGAAGGCATAAAACTATAGATTTGGAATAATTAATTGTAATGTGGGTTAATGAATTGTAATTCAAGTGCATTGTAGAAAAATTTAAAGCGTGTCCATAATGAAATACTGAAAACATAATTTTTTGAAGGGGACAAAACAGAAATGGTATTGCTTAATTCTCTCTTTGAAATAAAAAGAAAGAAAATTCATGCATATATTCATACAAAGGATGTTTTTACAGTTTTCATACTTTTTAAAGCCATGTTTTGTACATTTGTTTTGTGCCGTCAGTTTTCAACTATGTATTTATAATACACTTAATGGCTGCCACTAATAGGATTTGTAACAAACAGAATAAATTTCTCTATTTTTTGACAATGCAGACTCAGTTATGAAGGATTTGTAGCTTTTAACTGAAACATTACACACACTAATGTGTCTTCATCAGAGTCAAAATGTCAAAAAGTTGTGTCAAAACATTAGTCTGTTTGCACAATTAAAGGTTGCAAATCAATCTGTGTGCTCCAGTCTCTGTTTTTCCCTTGGAAGTTTGTTGTCCTCAAACTGAGAAGCACCTGATACAGCTGCGTATTGCTTGGAGATGCGCGGAGAAGCCTGTTTCAGTCAGTTATGAAGGATTTGGTCCTCTTTTGTAATTCCTCCAGTGCTGTCCTATAAGAGAGCAGGAAGGAGAAGTGTCAGTGGGAGGCGCCGAACATCACCTGGTCCCCTGGGGCTTGTTCCGTCCCTGCTAGTTTAACATCCTCATCACTGCGCCCTCATCGTCTCTCACCTCCCTCAGGCTACTGGCTGCGTGTTGATGAAAGCGTTTCTGCCCTTTGCAGCAGGACACCACAGCTCGTCCCAGAACTATTTTAGAGACATTGAGTTAATTGAAAAGTCAAACATGGGGTATAGCTAGGTCACATTCACTTATATAGTTCCAGGGCAGCAGATGCATATGATAACTATCAAGTCCTATCAAACCACTGCAACAGCAGATTGCCCTCTAGTCACAGTAAACACAGTCACAGAAGCACGCAGTCAAACCAGTGTATAATCAAACAACTGAGTTTCGATTGACTTTCAGCAGAGAGAGAGAGAGAGACAGCCATGGGGATGGTGAAGCATGTGCTCTTAGTCCACACTGGAGGTGATGTCATCCCAACCATGCTGTGTTTGCCAACTACCAGCCTGTAGCAAATTGTTTTTCAGACACTTTGTGTGTGTGGTGTGTGTGTGTGTGTGTGTGTGTGTTGCTGTTGTCGGTGCACCATCATGACCCTCTGTGGTTCAGAGTTCTTGACATTAACTATGAGACTTTATTACAGTGTTATAGTCATATGAGGAAGTGGTGCAAAGCCGCTAAAGGGTTTGGCCGATCTGTGACTTGTGGTTTGTACTGACTTTCGGAGAAGGACCAAAAAAATGTTCTTCTCAAATGTGTTAATCTCCCCTCTCTGCTCTGTAATCTTTCCTCCTCTCTTGTCCTTGCCTTCTTATCTACCCTGTCGTCATTTTCCCTCCCTGTCTTTTCTCACTAGTCTCCTATCATTCATCTCAGACAAACAAAATACTCCCTTCTTTCCTTAGTTTTGTACATTTTCAGTCCACAAAATCAGAAGTGGTGTGTTTGTGTGGTAGTCAATGTGTATTCTATAGTGTGGGGATACATGTGTGGGTGTATTTGTGGCAAGGAGACTGCCATTGATCAGAAGAACAAACACCAGTATTGACTGTGAATTAAACACAATGGATCTCCTGTTCTGGCCCTTTATCCTGTACTGTTCTCTGCTCTCTGCTTAATTGCATTACTTGTTACCAGTATTTTGTGTGTGTGTGTGTGTGTGTGTGTGTGTGTGTGTGTGTGTGTGTGTGTGTGTACTTGTTAGTATTCAGATGGGTGTCAAATTAAATAAGGTATTGGGCCACCATGTGATCTTTGAGGGTTTAATTATGACATAAAGTAGATACAGATGCACAAGCACTATTACTAATGTACTATTGCACGCACGTCAGACTACTTAGTCTATACTATCTCTGTAACTAACCTAGACCTCACAAATGGGGCTAACAACTGGGGCTAATGGGAATGCTACTCGATAGGCTACACATGTGGAGAGGCATTGAAGGGCTACCACTCGATACAAACTCACTGATAAAATTCTACATAAACAGCTGGTAAACTTAGACATTACTGTATAAATTGCCAACAGTAATGAAACTGTTGATATCTTTACAATATATAAATAATACCTACTCGTGGTCATTGACGCACACGAACTGAGGGACTCAACTACAAACTTAACTCGTTAGAAAGTGACCATTTAACTGCCCCACTTTTTACCAAACTGACAGCTGTTCTCTACAAACCAGCATTGCTGCAACACATAAAAAGGGTGTTGCCTAGCAACGAGTTTAACCTCTCCATCCATACTTCCTCATGGTCCTTGAACCTTTTGCACAAATATTCCCTCATTTGGTGTTTTTTTAGTGGTGGTGGTGGAAAGGTCTGTCTAAAGGCTCCTACACATTTGAAAAATGGTGCTCACAGTGTTGCATCGGCCAGTTTGCGTCCAAATTTATACGCAGGCTGTCTTTGGTCACCAAAGCACAGAACTGGGGAACTTTCACTTGGGACAGCTCAAATTTGTACAATGTATACGGCCTTAACACATCTGTCCAAACGATTCACACAATCATCAAAACTCCTCAAACCATTCTGTGACTCTTTTTGTTCCACACTCATTTATTTAAGTTTTCTTTAAATTTCTAATGTTTATTGGACATATTTGTGCATTTGTGAGAGAGCACATGCGACTTGTCCAGGATCTGTAATCAGACTGGAGGTTTTTCATCACTGAACAAGGATCTCAACCTGCTACACTGCTTGTTATTCCCACGCTTGCTTCTGCAACTCTCTTTCTTCCTTCTCTCTATCTTTCTCTCCGTCCTTTACCTTCATCTCTTAGAGACTGTCTTTCTTCAGCCCTCACTCTCTCCTCATCTCTCTCCCTCTCATCTGTGTCCAGTGCTCAGACGGTGGAGCCGGTTGCCCATCTCCATGGTAACAGGGGTAATGTTCAAAGAGGGTCGTAGCGGCTTTACCCAGCTGAATGCTCACAGGTTCACCGTCTGATCTCGCAGCCACCTCGTCAGCCTCTCTGGTAGAATAACAACCTCTTAGAGCATGGAAAAAGTGTCTTCTAAAATTAAACTACTATGCAATTTGCCAAATCCACTGACTTGTGCTGGAATGGCACCCTATCGCTTACATCTCAGTGCGAAAGAGACACCACTGTTTTCTGTTCCTCTTCTGGCGCATATTTAAATTAAGTCCTCTGCATTACGTACAAAGAGAGTTGTGGATTGTGTGTCAGTGTCAGTAAAGAAAAGTTTGTGCTTGACAATTAACAGACCTCAACGGGACTCCTGTCTTCCACTTCAAAGAGAATGAGCAAAACAAAGTAAATAGATGCACATAAAAATGTTTTGCTATAACATGTAAAATCCTGAGAGTAGCCTTGAATCAGATGCTCATCTTTTGTGTGCAGGCGTGCATGTGTATGCATCACGTGCATGTGTCTTTGTGTGTGCTTGAACTCTCCACCCAACTCTTTGTGCTCCCTTTGAAGCGTAGCCACAGCCTGTTTAATTAGGCTGTTGAATATTCAAATGTTATTATACATATAGGCCAACGCCCTTATCCGGTGCTGGTTGCTATTAGCATTCACAGCAGTGGGAACATGTTTGGCTACTCCATACACATTCACACACACACACACACACACACACACACACACACACACACACACACACTCATACTAGCACACATCACGGCTTCACAGTTGATGCATAACAAGCAATTTTGTGTGTGAAACCATCTAGGCGGATGCAATGGTGTGAAAGGCTAAGACTAAGAGAGGAGGCTCAAAAGAGGGATGGGGAGGGTATTTGAAAGATAAATGGCGGTGTGTGTGTGTGTGTATGTGTGTGTGAGGGTTGGTATTGATCAGCAGGATGGACGGAGTTATGGGGAAAGGGAGAGGAAGATAAAGCTGTGAGTTTGAAACCATTCTTCCCTGTCAGACAGTTTTATAGGTTTCTAATCTGGGTCTGAATGAGGAAGGAGTCTGCTGCAGCTCTCTGCCTGTTTCTCTTCTGCTATTAATAGACAGATGTCTGAACCGGTGCCGGTCAAGTTCACTTTTCAAGGGCATTTAAATGTATTAATATATCTTGAGAAAAGAAAAAGTTAGAGGTTTCTTTTTAGACAATATTCCACCCCTTGACAAGTAGATTTTCCACATCTTTTCCTCTCTTTTACATGCAGTCATGTTTATCAAAGGACAACACCAGCTGACTGACTTTTCCAGGAAATGACTTCTTTTTAAATTATAATGTTAAAATTATTTTAACGTTATACTTTAATTGGTTATATTATAATACATATTTGGGGCTACACTTGTAGCCTGAATTCATATTTTTTAAGTTTATTGTCTGTGCAAGAGGTCATGTGCATTTACATGTCAGCAGTGAGTCACTATGGGTCATCCTTTGTGTATTTATTTTTGGCCTGCAGCTGGTCCTTCCTCTTTGGGCTGGTGTGTGTGTGTGAAAGGGGACATTAGTGTGGGCATGCTCGTGTATATATGCTGTTTTCTCAGCCGCACACTTGGTCAGTCACTGAGAATGGTCTTGTCAACCTTGACCCACATGTCTGTTCCTCATTATTTATTATTAATTCCTTTGGTCTACAGTGTTTGCTTTGACTGAGGCAACTGTCAGTATTGGGTCTGGAAATTACTACCTTGACTTGTGTTGTCAATCTACAATTACTCATCTACTGTGCACCTTTATGAAAAATGATGTGTTTGTTTTTCTTCTCTTTACTCAGTATGGTCAGTAGATTGTTTTCAAAGGGAAATTGCTCTTTCTGAGAGAGGGAGAGTGGAGAAAACAGGCAGACTGTCTCACAGAGGGCATGTTCTGCATCCCTGCCACTCCCTGCTCAGTCTATATCATTTGTGTGACTGATGAATTATGGATGAGGCCATAGATCGCTGAGCTCAGCTCTGCTCCACTGACCCACTTAGAACACACAATTCAAATCTGATCACAACCTCAAGGGAAATATCGTCATATTTTCTATCCACTAATAACCAGAACCATTCCTCGCATTCTCATGTATGTCAGCCAGTAGGAATCATATTTTCACTGTTTGCATCCCATCAGAAAGGCTCACTTTCCCACTGGAAAACAACCTCTAGACCACTGAAACAACATTGGCAGTTTTTATTCAAACAAATAATGCAGTTGAAAATGTTTTATTCAAAACGACAGCATCACAATGACATAGACACACATCCTATCAACCTTTAACTCACACTTTTTCTAATGTCTTCTCATGATCTCCTGTCTTGAAATATTATATAACCAAAAGGGTTACACCATTTGCTGCCCTCATTTCTTCTGTTCATCTCCTTGACATATCTTACCTTTCTCCCTGTTCTCATTATCAACCCACAATGCACCTGTGTACCTTGATGTGGCTGCCACATCAGGTCTGCATTATGTTACATAAATGGCTGCATGTCTGTCAGTAGGAGGAGTGATAATGAAAAAATGCAATAAAAAAGAAAGGTTATTGACAGGAAACATGTGAGGAAATGGTTGCAGTGAAAGACAGACCAGTGACAGAGCCAATTGTCCATACAGCAGATGACACACACTGTGTAGCATATTTTGTACTCTAGCTCCCCCTCATGGATTGAGGCTGTATTTGGTTGTAATATTCAAGTTAGCTTTAGTTGGTTGTGATATTCATTTGTTGTAATATTCTCTTCTGTTTTACTGTTTTAATGGTATAATAATCCATATTTAATTTCCAGAATCCCAATTCACCATGTTACAATGAAATAACATTGAAAGTAGATCTCTTGACTTTCTGTGTTCAGTACGGCAGACGATATAGTGCATCAGACATAGAGGAGAATGGGGAAAGCACTCAACTTGCACACAAAATTGAGCATCTGGTCTCAACTCTGATCTTGACTAGGGTGAACCCAAAGAGTTAACCTGTGTATTTCCAAAGTCATGAGAATTACAGTGTGATTGTGAGCTCAGTTTTGGAAGTTAGCTTCAGTACGTGAGACAGTCTCCATTACATTGTTAGATAATCTGAGTGGGCAATGAAAGAATGCCCTCTAAGATTTCCATTAGGTAATAGCTGTCAAGCGCTGATGAGCGCTATTAGCCAAATTTATGCCAATCCTCATTATCTGTCCTCCTGTTATGAAATCTATTGCTTCTTAGTGGCCTAATTCACGCAGTGTAGTCTTGCTAAAACTTCACAAACAGTACCCAGGCAAATACGTCTGTGAGGTCAACATGGGGCCACAATACGTGCTATGGGGTTTGGGTGGAGAGGACAAGAAAACTCAGAAAGGGGCTAGACCAATCAATCTTTCAGGGCCATAAAGCTGGGACTGTTTGTTCTAGATTCTTCATCTTCCTGCTTATGAATAGGTTGGCAGTGTGTTTGGGCCTGCATACTGCTCCATGGTACTCTGGGTATTGTACAGCATCCAGCCAGACCAACTCTGCTTTTTGGGCCAGTGCCCTTTCTGTGTCCATGTCGCATAACCAGGATGGGTTTAGTATAAACAGAAGTAGCTCCAGCAAATACCAACCACTAGCAATGGACAAACATTGTTTCTCCCCACTCACCCACTCTGTTTCCCTTCACGTACGCACTCTGCTTTGCACATACACACTTTGTCTCACCCCATGTACCCACACTGTCATATACATCTGCAAATAACTTAAACAAACAAAAGATTATAAATAATATAATATATATTATATATTATATAAATAATTGTTACCATGATGTGTACTGAGCGGGACACAAATTACTTCTAAATTACCCCAAACCGAAATTGGCATTTCTGCACTAGAATTTCTTGTTACTCATAGATTATATATACGTCAATACGGATATGTCTGCAAAAAGCTAATATCTGCCTATGTGTTGGCACATCGATTTATTGGTCTAGCTCTACTGGAGGTAAATTGAGATGCTATTTGAATGTATGTTCCAGTGTCTTCTACACATGGAAAACGCAGAGATGTGCTACAATCACTGTTAGAGGTTCAAACATTAAACTGTACCTCAGCAAACCCTCATACACTCTGTACACATGAGCTGTATTTTTATGAAGACTGACCTGTAATCAGATATACTTACCGTAGATCAGCTGTAGGTTTTTATACTGACTATTTCTTTAGTAGAAAGTAGTTCTAATGAAAACAGTTGACAGCAAGTTATGTGGATTGTCCAGAGTTACCAGAGTTTTTTTCAGACGAGTTGGTGTTGAAGGTGTTCAAAGGTAATTCTTCAATGCTTTGAGCACCAAAAAACAAATTTCAAGTCAGATATCATTGGACAAAATCGATCTGCATGGCTAGATACCACAATTGGTAAGTGAGAAAATATGTTTTGGGTGAACATTTTAAACATACCAACACTCACTAACGGCACAGACGTGCTTACTTCTCTGACGTAACTGATGCTACTGTGCTACTGTGTCCAGACAGGGAATGAGACTGAAAACACTTAATTGTTTGGGTTGTTGTTATTGTCGTTTGTTTGTTTTGTTTTCCTTCCTGCCTGCCTCTTGTAGATGCCAGTATTGGAGTTGGCTACTAAGATGTTTCACGCTCTCTGACCTCGTCAGTCATAATGGCCCCTGTGTATGAAGTGCCCAGTGGTTTATGTAACTGCTAATAGGACCATTGATTATACTGGAGCTTAGACTAGGGAGGACAGGGGGCTTCTTTTTATGGGTAAGGTATTGTTCAGCAAGGCCTGAGCCCCAAGTCATGGTTGTCTCCTCTCTCAGGCTTGAATTACCCCCAGTCCGTGCAGACAATGCTCCCGCTCTTCTGCCTTTACGTAACTTCTCACACCCCCAAACCATGCCACGGCATAACGCATCACAATTTACAATCACATGGAGGGGGCTGGTGTTGGCATAGTAAAATGATGGTTTGATTATTTCTACACTTAGATGTGTAATCTAAAGCTTTAGAATATCATGTAGTCCCAATTGTAACAGCTCTCACCCCTAGTTCAATTCAAGCTTTATGTTTTACTCTCACTCTATATGGCTCTCTGTTTATCACTCAATTCACTTCCAATCCCAGTCCAGTTACATCAGAGCCTGTCTCTTCCCTTTGTCTTTTAGATTCTTCCAGAACTTCTTGGCTGTGTAGCACCCGCCTGGCCTCAGTTCAGCACCAGACTCTGTCCTCCGAATGACAATGAGTATTATGTATTATGAGAATATTGTTGCCTCTGTCCGCTGGCTAAGGGAAACGTCTCCACGCAAATTGTTTTCTATGCTTTCATGCGTGAGCTCATTAGTCAAAGCATTGTCCATTCGAAATGTACCTCTGTTTTCAAACCAGAAAAATTGTGTAAAACATCTGATTTTTTTAATAAATTCTACCGTATATCAAACTACTGATATAAAAGGATGGCAACACTTGCTGTCATAGAAGCAAGCAAGTTATAGTTAGTGATATTTCGATAGCAATGCAATGAATAAAACATTAAGTTGGAATCACATAAGCATTCAAAAGTGCCAAGCATTCTCTCCAATATATAATTACTGCATCTTAATTTCAACTGTCTGTCTCCTCTCAAATACAAAATTTTCAATTTTAATACCAGTATTTAGTATTTTTTGCATGCAATGATGACAGACACATTTGTTTTGATCTGTCAGTTCATTTTCCATAATCATGATGAAGCTGTACAACTTGTCGTATCATGTACTTAAGTCCGTTATTAGTTCATCTCAGTTGTTCTTAGTGCATTTTTAAGTGTAAGAAAATGTTCACATGTTACTTAATAACATAACATAATAATTATTCCAAAAATGTTCAAAGTAAAATGCAGGCTAACAAGGTCTCGCCTTGTGCTAAAGCAAATAAATAGAATAAAACAAATCAAATGTTCTAAACAGTCATTAGCCTTCAAATTTTAATGTGTCTCCATAACATCTTTTGAATGTGATACTGTAGTACTGGTGCTTTAGACAGTGATTTCTACATGAATGTCATAAATGTTCTGGGTTCCCATTCATTGCAATGGGAGCTCCTAAACTATAGATCACGTGATACTATAGTAGCCTTAAGTCCTACTGCTTGGTGTGTCATATAACTAGATAAGCATGCTTGCTCTGGATTGGCCACACACATCACCAGTTCAGCAGGTCATGTCCCCTTAACATATGCGTAAAATGCGTGTGTTTGTGTGTGTGTGAGACAGAAAGAGATCTTGTAATGTGATGTATTCATCAAATTGGGTAATTTTGTCTGCAAGGCAAACCTGTCTCAAACCCATTAAATGGGACGCCACAAAAGGATCTCAACATGCTGGGACACAACTCAGTTCCCAGATGTGTCTCTGTAAAAATATCTATATTCAACTCTATTGTTAAGTGGAGAATAGAACAGAAAACATGCCATCTAATGAATTATATGCACAGTCTTTGAGCAGTCAGTAACAAAATGCATAATTACCCCAAATCTCACCCACAAATTGGACCAATGTATCTGAGAAATCAATATGTGAGTTGAAAATGTAATTTCCAATTTAATTCTAATAACATATTGAAAAGATAAATATTTTTTTCCAATAATTTTGTTACCATCTTACTTCACGTAGCTATCTGCCAATATAAATAACACCTAAGGCAGGCCACAGCTATTCTTTCTGTCCCCTAATTTTGACCAGCTAATGTGGCAATAATAAGGTAAAACTGCACTTGAGAGCGAGCCTCTCCATTTTCTAGTTAGCTTGCAAGCATCAGTCACTTGTCAGGGCATGACTATACCCCCCTCTGTGAATTTGTCAGTGCAGAGCCACTCAGCTATTTGGGGTATGTAATTAAGGCATGCTAGCAGAGAGTGTGTAAAGATGTCCTGAGTCACCCTGAAAGCTTGAGTATTCCTGGACTGACAGGAGCTGCTGGGGGCCACATAGCCTCCATAGGTGACTTGGACCTCAGGCTGGAATGCCACTTACAGAATGAATGTAATGCCTTCATGTCTGAAAGGGGCCTGTTACTCAGAAGATCCAGTGTGGGATTCCCCTAAGTGACTAATGATTGACAGTCAAGTCATCTGTAAGAAAAATACCGTATGACGATTTTAACTTTTATCAGTTCCTTCATAAGTTGCACCAGCTGTTCTTAAGTTCAGACATACTAACTGCGACGTGTAACTAGCTAAATGAGCTAGCTGGCTAGGTTAACTGACAGAACTACCGCTGACATTAGCTTGCAAATATTGATTGCTTGTTTAGTTTGAAGAGTAAGAAAGGTAATGTAGCTGACATATCTGACCGAACACTTGATGGAAATTTGAAATTACAGATTTCACAAAAAATATATATACAAAATTCAATATACGTCCTCCATATTACAAAATATTACGGCAATAACATTAGACTAAGCTAAATGACCAAAACGTTGCTTCGGTTAGCTTAGCATTAATGAAATATTTCTCTTTCACGAATACCACTAACTGAATAACACGTATTTCTCCATGTATGGATATTTAAATAAAACAAATATGTCATACATTTACAAAGGATTGGCTCTTAAGTTTAAGATATAGTTTTGCCCATAAAACTGTTGATTGCTGTTGATTAGATGGTGCTACATATGTTTTCAACCGTTTTATGTGCTCCAGGCTGCTTGCTTAAATTAACTAATTAACTAAATTAAATTCACTACAGTGAAAAATATATATATATATGTGTGAATGGAAAGTGTTACAACTGAAGAGAAGATGTGAAGCTTTTGAATAACCAACTTTCTTTTGCAATGTTGGGACTGGACTTTAAACAACTGATGCGGCCACGTGTCCCTTTGATTCAATACTGGGGTCAAACCTACATGTCACACACTTCCACTCCCATCTGAGCAAGTTGGGCTTGTTCTTATATAAGCAGCCTTTTCCCTAAATCCTACCCTAACTCCCCCCGCTCTCTCATTAAAGCCTGTATTCATGCTCTCCTCTCCCCCTCCCTCCTGTCGGTTTCTGCACAGAAGTCTTTAGTAGCCCTTGTCCTGCCTTACCCCCTACGCTCCCTGCTTTGCTTTTCCTCCCTAATTGGTTTGTACACTTTTGGAAGTGATGGCTCACAAGCACCAAGACATTATCTTGGAGAACCCCAAAGCTCATAAAATACTGTTTGCTGGAGCATTTGAAAATTAATTTGCATGTGTTTTTATGCAGTGAATGTGACCAACGTGGAACTGTTAACCACTGAACTTTGATAGGGACCTAAGGTCGAAATTCAAATTGTTGTTGAAGTGGATAATTTAATTTATACGTGACATTTTACTACCTGTAGGAATTAGATAAAGCTACAGTGACATTTGATAGTGACACTTTTCCTCCAGTTAATGGTGCCTATGAACAGTTTTATGTAAATAATTAATTGTTTGTCTTATTGATTTAGCATTCTAGTAAAAGTGATCACCATGCTGTTGTTGTGAAATTGCAGTAGAATATTACGAAAGCAGAGTGGAAGCACTTCTTTCGTCAGTGGATAAGTAGCACAGTGACGCAGTCATAGGCTATGGTCATGAGTGCACACATATGCACAGTTTTGAATAGCAGCTTTGTAATCATCATATGACTGTGTAATCTCTGTAATCTCCACCTTAAACCAAAACTGTCCACTCCTTTGCATCTGTTTATTACATGTTATACAACATATGTGAAAAAACATGCCACTTTAAGCACAGGTCAGACAGTTCAGTATGTGTTATTGGTCAGCAGAACCACTTGGTCTAACCCTGTTTGTTAGTGCAGACAGGCAGCGGAAGGTGATTCATTACAGCATGATCACTCAGGAAACTGATTGGCTGTGACAATCAAACTGTGATAATTGAAAGGCGGGAGTGCAAGATTTTTTTCCCTTTCTTTCTGCCTGAGCTAGCCACTGTTTTTTGGAGCTGAGCTGGCCCAGAAACTCCAACAGAAGAACCCCGCCCCCCCCCCTCCCCTCACAAAGCTTTCTCAACCCCGTCTCCCTCTCAGTGACAGCTCCTGGTGGGCTCTTTTTTTCCTGTCTGCTCCCTCGCTCCCCTCATATCCGTCCTATGGAGCTCTGCCTCTCTTTTCTCCCTCTGAGGATTTTATCCCAGACGGACTCTTTGAGCGCTCAACTTCACAGTAAACTCTTCCTTCTTTTAACCCTGCCTCCATCCAACCCCCGCGAGTCTTCATCCGATTAACCGTCTCGGCTCTGTCACCCCAAGCCTGCATCAGACGGACCCTTTTCTCCATAGGAGTCCTTGTTCTCCCACTAATGGACGCTGTCTGCGGGAGTCGTGCTTGGCGAAGCGCATATATATGTGTTCCATAGGCTCTCCGCCAGTAGCTGTGCACTGCAGAGCGTGTGTTTGCGCTGAAGCTTGGTCATGGGCTTTGAGGAGCGGCTGCTCTGTGAACCAGCAGCACAACACTCCCTAGACTCTGCAGCTATCAGTAGTCATGGTTCATTGCTGGAGGGACTGAGCACTCTATGGATTCTGGATATTCAATCAAACCAACAGTAATTCCTAAGAGTCTCCACTTCCTTGTTGTCAAGTGGAGTCTTTGTCCAATGGACTTTGAGTCACGTGGACTTTGTTTGGGAGAAGTGTCCTGAGTGATGAGTGGTCTCCCAGGGCAACACTCTTCCCCTCTTTGCCGGTGGTGGTCATCTCCCGAGGGACCCACAAACAGATAGACCAAACAAAATTCCAGTTCAGGCTGTGCGCATGCGTCTCCCTGCCATGGAGGTCATCCTCAACCTGGTAACTGCTGACCCTTCTCCACTTCCTACTCCCACTACCGTGAGTGTCCACCTGAATATGGTGTGTGCATCTGTGTGTTAATGGTCATCATTTTCATCATTTATGTTTTGGGGGTTTGACTCATTTTATTCACTTCCTCAATGATCCAAGCCTATGCCATGAATTCAGTACATGTGCTGATACATTGATATATTTATGTGGCTCCTCACCTGTTAACATGGGCGTGTTACGTGACCTGTGTTGTGTAACTAAATACGACACTGCGTTGAAACCATGAAAGGCGTTTCAGAAACTTAGAAGCCACAAAATCTGGTAGGAGACCAATCACATGGTGTGAAAAGGATTTTGTCTTGAAATCATAGGGATTTAAAGTCTTTGTTGTGATAGTGGGGCCCTAGAAAAGCCTCTGTTTTTGTTTTGGGTTTTTTCTCTTTCTCCCCAGACTCTTAGCTGCTGATGTGTGTTTCTTTTGGATGTGAACACGAAGGGCTTTTCTCACACCCTCTGAATTCCTTAGGAAATTCACTGGCAGGCATTGGCTGTGTTTGTGTGCCTGTCTGTTGTGCATGATTATTAGTGCTAATTCATGTGCATGTGTTGAGTAAACTGCCTCTTGTTAAGCATCACAGTTATGTAATTTTACCTATCTGGTGAATGGGGTGCATTGTTGCTACTTTGGATCCCCTTAAAGGAAACAAAAAACATGTCTTTTGTGTCAATTTCAGCACTGCTTAATTTGGCCTGCCTGGGTGAGAACTGACACCATGGGGAAATGAAATGGGGATGGCAGAAAAAGAAGGTTTAGGGTTAGATATGGCACAGATTTGTCATGTGCACTGCTAGCTAAATAACAATGAATAACTAATGAGTGCAGCTACACACTCCATGGACCCACATGCACTTCACTGCATGCTTACGTCATCTCTGCCCCACCACACACCGCCAGGCGCAAACTGATAAATTTTTATCTGTTAAATAAAAGACACCGGGATCATTAAGTAATGTCATGTTGACGCTATGACAACCACTTTTTGATCCTTGGACTGCAGGGTTAAAGATCAAACCAACTAATCAGGAGTGTGAAGTTCAGTCAGTCAGAGATGATTGGCTTCGATGCCCGATGAGTGAGTAAGTCAGGGAGATACAAGAGGTATAAATGGAGAGACGACAGCCGTAAAATGCAAAATGACTGTTTACAGGTGGACGGATCACAGGAATTATTTAGGCACAGCACCACCATGGATCCAAGGTCCTGTATCTCATGGATACTGGATTCTGTAGATAAGTCGAGTTGGAGAGCCAGCTAACCCTACTAAAACTCTGATGTGCCGTGATATCTCAGCACTGCACCTTTTCTTCAGAGAAGTGCTGTAATAGGAGACGTGTGGAGCAGAACAGATTTCCCAAAAAAGAAACCTGAAGTTACAGTATCATGGTAGTATCACTCTTGCATCTTGGCACGTGAAACCGCTGCTTCACAAGCTGTCAGTAATGCGAGGCATAACGACCAACAAGGTACGGTACTTTTGCACTCACATATACAAATAGCAAAATCTTGACCTTGACCGTAGAGAACGTAACAGTTTTTTATGTAAAAGAAAATAGAAAGAGGGTAAGATAACTTTGGCGTTTCAGAACTAAATGTTTATATCCAAAACAATCACAGCACAGCTCAGTGCTCTGGTTGATGATTGCCTTGTTGACATTAAATACTGTGTTTAAGACCATTATATAAGCTGTTAGTCTAAAACATAACAAATATGATGATTTTGTTTCATTTTTAAACGTGGTTTAAGAATATAGCTTTAAACAATAAGCAGCAGTCAAGGTTGAAAATAGGGCTCAAATACCACTCGTCCTGACCTAGTTAGGGTATAGATATCAATCACTGTGTGACAAGAAGCTTAAGACTGTCTGTTTCCACTCTTTGGACATCAGAACATCATGGCATTAACTGAACTTGAACTCACCTGAGTCATCTGACAAAACAACAAACACAGGAAACAGTGCTTAGAGGAGAAGAAAACAGGGGATGACAAGAATTCAGCTATAGGACAGAGGGAAAAGAGAACTGAGAGATTTCCCCAAAAAATAGGAAAGTATCTTATGACAACATCAGTCCATTTTTTGCTCTATGACCTACATTTTGCAGACAGGAATTTGGGGCATATGTGTGTCCTGTGTGACTGAGAGAGAGAGAGAGAGATTGAGATGGGGCAGTACAAGATGTTCTTGTTGCGTGTATCTAATTATGTGTGATGCATATCGAACAGCATTAGCCCGGTAATGCTTTCTAAATGGCTGTTAGTGTTAGACATATGGCCGTAGGTCTGAGTCTTTAGGTTTGGCTGGGCTGTTCCCAGGCCTCTGGTGGATCTAAGGTAAGTCAGGGTTGCCCTTTCACGGCTCTAACCAGCTTTACGTGGATCAGAGGCTGTTGCACAACCAGGCCCACCAGCAGGCGGACCCAGTTTGGGAGAGAACAGACTCCTTCAAGAGAGTGTGTGTGTGTGTGTATGCAAGGAGCCATAGGGCAGGGGACAGGTCCGTGCAGAGTCTTTTGTCTTTCTTACTGATAAAGCCTAATCAGAGTGGGATCAGGCAGGCCCCCAATTACAAACACACACACACTCAGCTTCCCTCATTTGGCTGCACAAGCTCCAGTGATGCAGTGCCGCTTTTTGCTTCAGTGGCTCAGCACATATACATGTTTGGCTCTGTTAACCCTGGGAAATTAGCGTAATCCTTTGGCTCACCATCTTTAATTACATGCATGATTAGTCACAGAAAAACTCCAACCATTTGGGGATGACACTGATCGTACAGACAATTTATTCGGCGACTGGAACTCTTTATCAACATCGGAAAGCTGAGTATGAAGCATTGCTCTGCTATGTGAGTGTGCATAAAAATGAGATCATAACTGTGCGGTGACCAGTCATAGACAACATATGAGCTGTCTGTAGATCTGTAAAAGAGGATAGACCACCTAAGCCACCTAACTGACCAGCTGTGTGAGATCCCTTCACTTACTTAACCGAAGAACTCTGCTGACAGTGAATTTTTTGATCAATGAAAGGGTGTTGATTTGGTGCCAGTATGTGCAGGTCCCTAGGCCTTCTTATCACAATATCTGAAACCTCTATCTACTCTGTATTGCAGGCTACCCCAGTTCAAAGGGTTCAGCTGACTCGTCCTTTGCCCTCTTTATCTGTGTCTTTAGGCAGAGGGCACTTATTTGATTATTCAGATAACTGAGTCATCTGCAAAACGAGAGCAAACTGGGAAATCTTCACATTTACTTGATGAAATGGGCATTTCATTCATGCTCACCCTCATGAAGCTATTAATACTGTTTTGTTTATAGCTGAGAACAGACCAGGTGCTGCTCTGAAACGTCACCTCTTAGTTCTTTACTGTGCCAGCCCGGCAGGCTATTCTAGTTATCTGATTCATTCATTTGATCGCCTTGGCTGCCCATCAAGAGGATTTAGTAATTATTAGACTTGCTGTAACAGTTGTTCGGTAAATTGACTCATGGATGTGTGCCTTGTTCTATTTAACGCTATTGTGCAGTAATCAACAAAATGCAAAGCCATTTCACTTTAAAGCAAAATTACCTAAATATTGTAAATGACTTGCCAAATCTGTGGTGTTTCCCTGTACTCAGAGAAATCTGCCCTTGGCTGAGTGTCTGTCTCTGTGTGTGTGTGAGTGTGTGTGTGTGTGTGTGTGTGTGAGTGTGTGTGTGTGTGTGTGTGTGTGTGTGTGTGTGGTAAAGGGATGTCAGACTGGTTTTTCTTGCCTTCTAGTACTCCTCTCTATTGGCTGGCACTGACACAGACAGAAAGACTGGGAGTCTGTCATAGTCTCACATTGTGGCCCAGACTCCCGGTCTGCCCTGTGGCCTCTTGTTCAACTCGATTACAGGATTTCACTTCACATATTAACTGTCTTCTTGATTGCAAAAAATGTGTTTCCCTGACCTATAATCATTTAACACATTACTTTCCAATATATGTAAAACAACCCAAGAAGCTTTCTCATCTTTATTGTGCAGGTCTGAGATACTGATCAGTTTGTTTTTATGGGGTTGTGTGGTTTTGTGTTGCTCATTCATCCATGTAGTTCATTCATTTGTTTGCTGTTAAAAGTGACATAGATGAGATCAATTATTAATGATATTCCCTGGTAATAATTCCCTAGTTGCATGTCCTCTACCACGACCCTGTACATACAAAACATAATAACAATCTAACCTGATAACTGTATGTTTAAGTTCTGTTTAGCTTGATATCTTTGTTTGTATCTGTATCATCCTGTAAATGTGACGACTGCACAAGCGGTGGAAGAACTATTCAGATCCTTCACTATCCAATTCACTATCCTATTCATCTATCCAAGTTAAAGTAGCAATACAAAAATACATAAATACTCCATTTCACGTAAAAGTCCTGCATTCATAAAGTCACTTAAGAAAAAGTACAGAACTAACATCAGCGAAATGTACTTTAAGTATCAAAAGTAAAAGTACTAATAATTCAGAAAAATGGCCTCTGTGAGTGTTATAAAAATTATATATTATATCATTGGATTATTATTTATGCATATGTGTAAGTAGCATTTTACTGTTGTAGTTGGTCAAGGTAGAGCTAATTTCAATTATTTTTATGTTGGGTTTAATCTTGAGTGTCTTGAGTAGAAGCAGAAATGTAAATACTCAAGTAAAGTACCTCAAATTTGTACTTAAGCACAGTGCTGGAGTAAATGTAGTTACATTCTGCCACAGATCTGCAGTGTGTGTAACTGTAGTGTCAAATTCCTTGTATGTCAACATACCAATAAAGTTTATTCTAATTCTAATAGTAGCTTAATAGACATAGCCGTTGTAGCGTAGTTATATCTGTTATTAAGTGTTTAGTATTATTCTTTTATGTGTGTGAATTTTGTTTGTCTCTCTGTGAACCTTATACAGTAAAACAAAAAAAAGTCCCTGACGGAGGAGCTATTTCCGCCGTCAATGAGGTTGATTGACGGCAGCTCAGAGGATGATGTCATCCCTCAGCTGTGCGGGAGGGGAGGGGGCGGAGCTTCCTGCACTGCCCAGTTGAGTTTCAGGTGCGCTTCAACTTTCATAACAAGCTCCGCGAGTTGGAGCGACAGGAGGCGAAACTTGGAGGAATCAGCGCGGGGGATTTCACAGGGTGGGATTTAGCTGTTTCATTCTAAGTGTCAGGACAGATGAAAATACACACGCCTTCACTTTGGGGACAATGCACTGGGAACAATTCCTCCGTTTGACAAATGGAAAGGTGAGCCGCTTTTTTTTGCGCACGTTGAGGTTGCTTTTGTGCCAGGATGACTTTTCAAAGAGAGCTAGTTTTGGGTAATTTCTCTGTACTTGAAATCTCTTGGAACACAAATAAAGTTTGATCTAGAGGTTTGGTTTTGTCCCGGATGCGTTGCGGTTTGCGTTGTTGACTGTGGTGTCTGTCATCAATTACTCATGCAGGTGAGGCTCGTTTTTACCTGTTATGGAGTAGTAATAATGGCAAGCCTATTTGGAGGCTGAGTGATGTGTGAGAGGTGGATGCCTAGGTGAATAACTCACCGGTGCGAATCTGCTCTAACTCGCTCCCTGGTCCTCTGCTTTTCGTTTTTCTGGATGGCTTCTGAGCCCCCGTGGTGTACAGTCAGCTTCAGCTGCTTATCTTGTGTGCATGCTCAGTGATGAGAAGAATATTTTGATCACAATCCTCCCCTCAAGCACATATCTCCAGCAGCAGCGCAGTGTTGTGTGTGTTATTCCCCCTGAGGTGTTTGAGGAAATGAATCACATTGGCTTGCCTGTGATTGAAGGTGCTAGTAAGTTCATCATCTTCTCAGGTAGAGTTATCTAGTTGTGTGGGGAAATAAAACAGGAAAAACCCAATTTAGATAGTGTCTTTGATTTTTACACAAATGCTTTGTGGCTTATTGACAAAATCGGGTCAGTATCTGAAAAAGCGACTCAGACAAATATTCTTAATCTGTGAAACTGTTTGTAAACAAAAATGTAATATCCTGTCAGTCTTATCGTCGCTCCTTGAACAAACAAGAATAGAGATTTGTCTGATTTTCATTTTGTTCTTGCCTGTTCCACCAAAGGGAAAAAAATGACTTGCGGATAGCTCTGGATTTCACACCTGGATGTTTTGAGTTTTATATGGATGTGCTGAAAATTGTATTATTATATTTTTTGTTACACTTTCTTTTCTTTGTAAAACGAAATGAAAAATTAATTTCTTGCATCTTCCTCTTCAGAGACACTGACCGCAAGTGGCTTTTTCAACTTACTCAATTTGCCCTCTTTCCAGGCAACTGGCTGCAGAAATGCAGAAGCCTTTGTTTTTAGTGTGTGTCAGCAAAATGACTAAGAACCCTCAATATGCAACTCACACTTTTTCTTCCCTGTTTTTCCTCCCTTTTGTTTTCCACTTTAATCCCTCGTTCCCTCCTCGGACCCTTTACCTACCCCAATCTCCCTCTCTTGTTTTCCCTGTGTCCTCACGTCAGATCGACCGGCTGGAGGTGACCGGGCTGGGCCAAACACCCCTGGCTGTTTCATGCGGGGCAGACGGTTCCTACCCGGGAGGTGAGGATAGCACCCCAGACCCTCAGCGCACTAAGCAGGCAATCGCCCAGCTGCAGCAGAAAATCCTCAAGCTCACAGAGCAGATTAAGATCGAGCAGACAGCCAGGGATGACAACGTCGCAGAGTACCTCAAGCTGGCCAACAATGCTGACAAACAGCAAAGCACACGCATCAAACAGGTAAAATATCAAACTATTGATATGTATATTTTAAATAAAAGATTTATCAAGAGGACTAATTTGCTTTTTTTAACAGGCTAGTGAGTTTATGTGACAATCAGTGCATTAACACTAAACCTGTTTGTTCAGTTTGTTTGTCCCGAGAGAGAGGAAGGGAACTTACTATATGTGTTGAGGTGGAGTGGATTAATGCAGTGTAATGTTTATTCCCTGTTCTGTGGCTGTCAGGTGTTTGAGAAAAAGAACCAGAAGTCAGCGCAGACCATCCAGCAGCTGCAAAGGAAACTGGAGCACTACCACCGGAAGCTGCGGGAAGTGGAACACAACGGTATCCCACGCCAGCCCAAAGATGTTCTGCGGGACATGCAGCAGGGCCTGAAGGATGTTGGAGCCAAAGTCACGGGCTTCAGTGAAGGCGTGGTGGACAGCGTGAAGGGAGGCCTCTCCAGCTTCTCCCAGGCCACCCACTCTGCCGCCGGGGCCGTAGTCTCCAAACCCCGGGAGATTGCCTCGCTAATTCGCAACAAATTTGGCAGCGCTGACAACATCCCCTCACTCAAAGACTCCCTGGACGACCCCTCAGTGGAAGAAGGTGTGACGGGGGCTGGCGGACGTTCACTGGGAAATGCTGGGCACCACCTCCAGCCCAGTCCCAAGTATGGCAGCGAGGATGACTGCTCTAGTGCTACGTCAGGCTCAGCCGGGGCCAACAGCATCACAGGGGCCCCAGGAGGCCCCCCCAGTTCCAAGGGCAACACACTGGAGAGGAGCCAGAGCTCCAGCCTGGACATGCTGCTGCAGGAGGTGCAGGAGCTGAGGGAGGGCCAGTCGAGGCTAGAGGAGAGCCTTGATGGTTTGAAGAGCCACTATCAGAGAGACTACACAGTTGTTATGCAAGCACTGCAGGAGGAGCGCTTCAGGTACAGAGAGAAAACGTATCATACATGCTGGATCATTTCCAATTTAGCACAAGAAATCCCCTGAAAGCCCAAAAGTGTGTAATCAGGAAGAACTACTGTTTTTGGAAACATACTCTTGAACACATACTGATCATTCGTATCGCTGTGCTGCTGTATCATCACAGGCAACACTCGCCCTGCTTGTGCTCTAGAGAGCTCTTTTATCAAAGCTAACACTCAGTAGATAAAACAAGACCTTGACCTGGACCTCCTCTCTATAAACATATAAAGCTTACATAAAGGTGCTGCTCTTACAAAGCATATGTTCCACTGTCAGTGCATTATACAGATTTTGAGTAGCAGTTGTATTCTTATGTGTATCCCCTCATAAACAGCACTATTACAATAACTAATTGTTGCCCCAACAAGTAGCTTTAGCATTTAGACTGCACTGTGTGTTGAAGCGTTAACAGCCTCAGCGCTGCATTCGAGAAAAGATATTTAGATTTGTTGTTTTAAGACAGCAGTTGACATTTAAATTTAGCACAAGTGACAGACACACCTGCGCAGTTCACAAGTGTCCTCTAAGTGCAAACATCTTTGGCGTTACTTCAGCCCTTGTCCCAGCTCTGCATATCTCTTCTCAGACTCGGACATCTCTGTGCAGCTCTTTTGTTTTGGTATGTCTGTGGGCAGTTGGCCTTAAAAAACACACTTGCATTCCTCCAGAATGTTTTGACAAAAGGGCACAAAGATTAAAAGGGCAGGACAATGGCAAGGAGGGGAGATATTGTGAGCAGCTTACATAGTGAAAGCATTTTTCTTCCTAAAATGTCCATATGAGTCTGTGTGAATGACCACTAAGGAGCTCTTCTCAGCCTGCCCGCTGGGAATAATCGCTCATAAACTAGTCATGTTGCTAAACAGCCCCTCAGAGACTGAATGTATCCTTTGCCTAAAATGGGACTTTCTTAACCAGGGCTGAGAATAACGTTATTATTATTCATTATACATTATTCTCATGGTTGATGAATGTAGAACTGAAACAATTCAAACCGATCAACATGAAATGAATCAGCAACAATTTTAATCATCTTTTCAAGTAATGTTTTAAGCAAAAATGCAAGAAATTCACTGGTTTCAGCTTCTCAAATGTGAATACTTGCTGGTCTTTCTTAATGTCTTTGTGTTTTGAAGACCTCAATCATCACCTTGGGCTCTGGAAACACGTCGTTTTCGGACATGTTATAGATCAAACAAGTAGATAATCTGTAGATTAATTGGTAATGAAAATAATGGGTAGTCACAGCCCTAGATGAATGTATTTATTCTTTCTCAAGAAATAGATTAATTGTTTAGTGTATAAAATTTAAAAAAAAAGATATGAGGCCTTGAAGGCCTAGTTTATTTTGACAAAATTCGATTTCTAAAGATACAATTTGTAAAATAAAACAAGCAAAGCTTTTTAAATCACATCCCATCACCCCACATTACATACTACATCTTCTTTATGTTAGCAACCTGAAATATTCAGTAAAATTAATTTAAAAAGGAAACCTACACAGGGGCTGTCTCCTGTCTATTCTTGTCCGATGCTCTCCATTCAATTGTATGTGCCTGCCAAAATAAACAGCGGTATAGGTCCCTCTCCTCCCGCTGGTTACCTCCCATTGGCCAGTCTCGTACTGCTGACTCTCTCTGATTGGCCAGTTGGATCAGCAGATGAGTAAGCATGTCCTAATCTTGTCAGGGCGAGTCATCAGTTCGGTCAGGTGCCATGTGGTCAGATGCCTTCAGGATCTGTTTTTACTAATTCCTGCATGTGTTTCTTTGTCTAAGCTAATTATGCCCCAGACTCTCACGTGCGTGTGTGTGTGTGTGTATTCAGGTGTGAACGTCTGGAGGAACAGCTGAATGACCTGACAGAACTTCACCAGAATGAGATCCTCAACCTCAAACAGGAGCTGGCCAGCATGGAGGAGAAGATCGCCTACCAGTCGTACGAGAGAGCCAGAGACATACAGGTCTGTCTGTCAGGCACAAGCACGCCGGCCATGATAGCTTTAAAAATCAGCTCAGTCGGAATTACATTTTTCATATTCTCTCTAAAATTGTGTCTTTCAAAAATGTCAGTCTGCTGTACAAATTAATTGTCAGGAAGGGATGATAAGACATTTTAAAGGATAAAGCAAAGTGTTCAGTTAAATGGCTGGTTCTGGTTCTCGTCACTTCTGACAGGTTGAGTCATTGAAAGTCAAGCAAAATACCTGAAAAACACACACAATTAACAGCAGCATTACATCTTATACAGATGCAGCAATACACTTAGTATTGTTTTGACTTGATTTTAACCTCATATTTTTTAACTGGCATATATTACGTGAAAAGATAAAAAAAAAAATTGGTTAATAATCAGTATTTTATTACATTACTAAGCCCTGCTCCCTGGCCAGTCAGCCAGTCAACCCCATGCTCCCAACCTCTTTGCATGCTCAGCAACTGCTACTGAACTTAGCCAGATAGCCCCCGTTAGCTAGATCGATAACAATGCCTTGGTAATTCTACTACTGTCAAAATAAGAGTGACAAAATGACATTTCACAGTGATGAATATTTGAGCTTTAATCATGTAAAATATATCACAAATTGCTGGTTCATATGTAGTTGTCTGTAATTATCCTTATCATTATATCTTTGTGTCTTCTTTATTTCATTCTGCCGTTCCACACTAAGAAGTCTTGCAAGGAAAAGTGCTGACGAGGGCTCAGCCTCTCTAACTTACTGATTTATTTAGCAGTAAGCTGATGTGGGCTGCTCAGACTAGACGTCATGGTGTCAGTCTGAAGTGAACTGAAAGTTTGAGGTGGACACACAGCACTCCAACAGTTACGGGCATTATCTCATTGTGCATGTGGACACTGTAAACAGGAAGATGAGACAGACAATCCAGCAAGTCCATCGGCTTTTCATTTTTTTTCAAAACATAAGCATTCCTGTAGATGACTCGCAGTACTCCTGTCCTTTCCTGCATGTGTGTTTTCACATGTGTATGCCTGCATGAAGTGTATTTACAGTTCAAGTTGCCCCTTGACTGCATTTCCTTTCCCAGCAGCAGGGGGCGGTAGAGGTCTATGAAACATGGCCACTCTTTTAGGGACACCTAGAAAATCTAATGCAACAGCTCAGCCATAAATTCTACTTTTAAAAAGATAATAATATTCAGTTTTGATTGACACTGTCAGAGAGGTTTTGATTTAACTGTATGTTTATTATTGAGGTTGTAGTTTTGCAGTGGATTTGAATTGGACTGCATTATACTGACAGGTGTTTCCAATGTTTTGTCCATCCTATTTGCAAACATGAGAGGGGAAGAATATTTAACACATTTCAATATAATGCAGTCCAGTAAAGTGGCCACTGAGTGTATAGTATGTTGTGGTTCTTATGTGTGTTTTTATGTTAATGAAGAAGGTGACTTTGCGGAGTGTTTTTTTTTCTTCTGCGTGTCCTCTGCAGGAGGCGTTAGAGGCGTGTCAGACCAGGATCTCTAAGATGGAGCTCCAGCAGCAACAACAGCAGGTCGTCCAGTTGGAGGGGCTGGAAAATGCCACAGCCCGCACCCTCCTGGGAAAACTTATCAACGTGCTGCTGGCCCTTATGGCTGTCCTTCTGGTCTTTGTCTCAACTGTGGCCAACTGTGTGGTACCCCTGATGAAGACACGCTCGCGTTCGCTCTCCACCCTCCTCTTCATCCTCCTGCTGGCTTTCTTGTGGAGAAACTGGGACGCTCTATCGGGGTACACGCACCGCGCTCTGCAGCCCCCAGGATGACCAGATTGAGGCCAGCACATGTTGCTTTGTTGACACCACGCGATGTAACTGTAGCTGCAGTCATGCAGGAAGTTTGAAGAACGGGATTGCCGTTAGGGTGGCTGCGTGGCCGGGCGCTGAAAAATTCGGCTGAGCACATTCGGACACGGCATGGAATCAAGAAGAAAAGAGGAAGAAGCAGAGTAAAGTTGAGAACACTCATGATTGTGATTTAGGAAGGACGAGACTGTTTACATTTTTTGAAAATGAACTGTTGCGTTGCTACCCCTCACAGAATGCATCATTGTACTGTTTTTATCTTTAGGGTTTAATCAATTATAATGTATTATTTCTAATAATGTTATTTTTATTTCAGACGTTATTTTATTCAGTACCATGTAGCATTTCACTCCTCTAACTCGACATGAAGAGGAGTTTAGTCAGGAAACTGGGGTTTGGCGAATCGCCCGAAAGGCCCAGTCTAATTGTAGAGACTTGCAAATGTGATAATGTGGTTGATTGCCTTTAGGAAGAGAACGTTTACCTAGCTGTGATTGGTAAATCTGAACCATGGCTGAAAACCTTACTGGGAGTTGCTCCTGTCTTGCTGTGATGAAATGTTGTTCAGACGGAACATTTTGAAGGACTGACCGTGACCTTTGAGTGTCATGATGACTAGAGACTGTTTGTGCTTCCTTACAATTTCTAATAGAAAAGATCAAATGCTTTTACTTATTTGTTTTTTAAAGTAAGTAAGACTGTGTTATATAGGGGAGATATTATCAATGAAACCTAAAGACAGAATGGGCCAGCTTTAGAGGGAAAAGCTCACCATGGAAACAGCACACAAACACACAGAGAACATCTGGTTGTTGTTAAGCGTCTGCCATATTTGCAACATGTAAACAATACTGTGTGTTTTCATTAAGAAAAATGACATAGGAACCAGTTTTGCTTTAAAAGCAATGACGAAGGGCCATTGTCCCGGTAAAATCAATTTGACAGGATAATTGCCTCCCCTCCCTCCGCCATATTTGATGTGATCAGGTTTGGAAAGAGCCACTGGTGCTTATCCAGCTCCTTCTCAGTTGGAACAGGAATGCTGCTGCTTCATATCTACAGTGCAAGTCGTCTCCACTGCCATGCCAGTCAAAACGCACACTGCCTGTATGTGATATTGTACTATTCATCAGACTCTCTCCCTGCGTGCTATCTTTGTAGCCGTCCTTCTTTTTCTACAAGTACACTATCTTATGGTGTAATCACCTAGTGCCAAACCTTAAGTCTACCCAGGGGTGCATGAGCACCCAAAGGGTCCAAGCTGAGAAGAAAAAAAAGGGGAGGTTTCTCAGCAGGTCTTGCTTTTATTCAGATATGTCATGAATGTCTTGCCTGGAAGTCAAGGATGTATCTTTTTGGGAGACATAACTTTTTCAAGGGAGAATTCACAATCTGAACATGAACTTGACTCCAGATCTTCAGTCGTGTGTTTCTGCACTTTGCCTCCCTGAGTACAGCTCCTTGGCTCTACGTTTCTTATGATCTCTCTCTCTCTCTCTCTCTCTCTCTCTCTCTCTCTCTCTCTCTCTCTCTCTCTTACTCATCTAAGTCAAGGACACAACAAGATGACCTAGCACATTAAATAGTTCACCCTGCATTTCAAGCTGAGATGCTGATTTCCTAACAGATAGTGAGATCATTTTGAACTGTACAGCTGCACTTTAGCACACGGCTAGATAACGCACAGGTCAGGCTGAGGCTTGAGAAGGCTTTGATAGAGGCTTCAAAGGTTGTCACTCTTTAGACAGTAGACGTCAGTGGGATAAGAAGAGTTGACTCAGGTCAGGATCACTGTCATCCTTGTCTAAAGATAAAACCCACAGAGAGGAATTTAGTTCAAAATATCGTTAAACTTGATTCCTCTCGAGTCAAACGCGCAATTAAAATGGCAGCAAGTAAAATTATTGATCTATTTCAATTTTGCCAAGGCGGGTACAGCAGATAAGTTGAGAGTGAGCTGACCTTTGACCTTAGCTTGACCTTGCAGTGACACCTATGATGTAGGGTTGTGTGCTAAACCACTCCAGTGCCTTCTGATGTCCTTTTCTAAGTGTGGAATAAATAAAGTGCATTCCTGACTTACTCATGAGCCGTCACGATTTCTTAAAAGTGACTTGTTTGAATTCATGTCTGTGTGTGTTGTTATTGTTGGGGTGTATGTCTACATTTGGGAATTTTGTTACTGCGGGATGGTCTGATCACACGCATTTTGTGGTCTGAATCGCCCTTTTTAAGGAGTCACCTCTTGCAGATTCGTCATGTAACCACTAGATGGAGATCTTTTGCCTTGTATGTCCTCAGATGTTCTTATTTTTCTCCCCATGGCTGTGTTTAGTTTGTGTGAATGGTCTGTTATAAGGGATGTGGGGGTCTGAACTCAAGGAGGTGTCACTCCTTATCAGGAAGGAAACAGGTTGGGTGGAAGGCCCCTTTAACCACAGTCTTACTGCCAAAGAGTGGGCCACCAGGGACAATATTTTCATGATAAACACAGGGGAGACCACGTCTCCCCCACTTTATTCTACCACTCTCTCTCTCACTCTCTCTCACACACACACACACACACACACACCTTAATTCTGTTGAATGTCGTGTTTGATTGAGCAGCACCAAACCGCAGCACTCAGTCGCACCTCGCCGGTGATATCTGATGCTGACAGCTCTGACCCACACCGAGCCTTATTCCTGCAGGACCTCATGTACGCCTACCCACTGCCTGCTGAGGCTCGTGCTCACACGCACGCGCACAGTGTTGAGACCGTTGGTATCTCATTGTGCTGTGCAGTTGGGAGTGGAGGAGGAGGAGGGGGGGGTCATTATGTTGCACTTTATCAGAGCGCTTTCCTCCTTTTCTACACTGCCAGATTTGATGCGCGTGGCTGTGCGCCAAGGTAAACACGGGGCGCACTTATCTGCCCCACTGAAAGCTGCAGTGGTGACTGGGGGAGCCGCGAGAGGAGAGAGTGAGTTTGTCCCCAGAGGAGTCCACAGTAAATAGGCACAGGCGATTGCGCACGATTTAGCATCAACTTTAATTATTGCATGTATTCAGAGATAACACTTCTCGGGCTCGCCTGCAAACTGATTTATGCAGTGTCTGACACTTTCCTGGTCGTCTCCCTACTAGGGATCACTCGTTTCTATTCAGAGATGTGAGCATATGCACACTCCATCCAGAGACACAAATGCTAACCATATTCGTGCATTTTTGAGTGGGGGCGCATGTGTTGCGCTTGAATATTTATGAGGTAAAGCGCAAGAAAGCTATGTTGGATAGATGTGAATGTCAAACACCGGAAAGGTGTGCTGATGTGCCCATCTGGTAGCACTTTCACGGTGCTTACCGTGCCGTATGTGCCCAAAACGGAACCCTCCGGATCTGCAGAACTAATCTGAGAGCCGAGGGACTGGGGAGCACAGGAGGTGGGACTGTGACCCGTCATTAACCCCGAGATGAGCGGAACCACGCAGGGGCGGAGATTCATCAAGTGGCCCATCTTGAAAGGACCAGAGGATGGTCGTTACAACTTCATGTGGCAGGACGAGCTCGCATTACAGCTCCAATAAGTTAATATCTAGAATTAAGTTCATATCAGAAGTAGTTCATGTTTGATCTTGTAGTTGGATCAGAACAGATTAGTTTCATATGTAGTTGGACAAAATGAAAAAATGACATTTGGAATTAATTCGCTCTAATAATTTAGTGAGCTACATCTAGTAATTGTACATTGATCAGTCACAGCTGGGTGGCCTGACGGAGGGCTTTGACTGGAGGGGCTTTGAATCAGTTGACGCCCCTGTTTCCAGTAAAGTCCAGATTTTACTTAAATGTGCACTTTATTAATGCAGATTCTTGAATAAACCGGATTAACACATGACTCCAAATAAGTCTGATCACCTTTCTGCGGGAAGGACATTTACCAGAAAATGCGCATCAACATATCAACTTTAACTATTTGTCTCGCTGTTGTTTGAGGATCATAAACATCTCGACGTGGTATTGTGTCTCGGAGTGCCTCGGGAGAGCCTGCTGAGCTGCACGGTGGGCAGAGAGGGACAGAGGAGGCAGCCTGAAAAGGAAGCACGACTCGCTTATCGCGTCATTCTGGGTTTAGGCGTTGAGCAGGAAACAGCCTTTCCTCTCGGATTGTCGCAGTAGGAACAAACACACAATTTTGTCTTTGCTCAATGCACCCCTCGGCACAGAACACGCGGAAGCCGGTCAGAAGGAAAAATGCCTCCTTCGATAGAGATAGCTGTTCTGCTCCTCGGCGTCCTGGCTTTGGAGACGCGCCGGAGTGCCAGCGCGCTGCACATCCAACAGGCATTCGCGTCTCCAAATCAGACCAATAACTTCGTGGTGGACCCGGTGTCCAGGAAGGTCTACCTGGCCACCGTCAACACAGTCTACCAGCTGAACGGGACCTTGAGCATCGAGGTGGAGAAGAGGACCGGGCCGGTGGAGGACAACCTGTTGTGCCATGCGCCACAGCTGCCCCAGGCTCCGTGCGAGCATCCAAAATCCCTCACTGACAACTACAACAAGCTGCTGAAGCTGGACCGAGAGCAAGGGGTCGTGGTGGTGTGTGGGTCCGTCTATCAAGGCTTCTGTGAGCTCCGGAAAATGGGGAATATTTCGGAGATAGCGGTGGAGTTCCCACCCCAGGGCGAGAAGACTATTTTCCCCAGCATGCTCAACATCGCTGCCAATCACCCGAACGCATCCACTGTCGGGCTCATCTTCAAGAGCCACGGGGGAAACACCCGGCTTCTTGTCGGGGCGACGTACACAGGGGCTGGTACCCAGTTTTTCCCAAAGAACCACAGCAAGGAGGACCTGCGCTTTGAAAACACCCCGGAGATCGCCATCCGCTCCTTGAATACCAAGGATTTATCACGACTTTTCACCTATGACATTAACCCATCAGAGGACAATGTGTTCAAGATCAAACAAGACATTAAAACCAAAAACAAGCTGAACTTCGTCCACGCGTTCATCCAGAAGACTTACTCCTACATCGCCTTCAATAATGATGCGAAAATGGGCCACAAGGAGAGCCAGCCCAACAGCATCCTCGCCAGGATTTGTCTGGATACCGAGAACCCCCGAAAACCCTCCGGGCCGGAGAGCAGGAAGCTCACGGAATCCTACATCCAGATGCCTCTACAGTGCGGATTTAACGGGAACATTTACAACCGGCTGCTGTCCGTTTACCCCGCGGAGATCCACACAGGCGCCGGGAAGAGCGCCGAGCCCTACCTGTTTGGAGTGTTTTCCAAGGGGGACAGAAAGTCCGCTCTGTGTGCTTTCAAGTTTGGAGACATCGAGGAGGAGATCCGACAAGGCCGCAGGAACTGCTCCAACTCTCCCAGTAGCGATGTTCAGGTGCTGGACAGCGTTATCCAGGGCTCCGGGGCAGCCTGCATCCAGAAGGGAAACCTGGTGGTAAGGCCTCATGGGAAATTAGTTTAGTTTGATTTCATTTCATGTGGGCGTGTTGCAAAAAAGTGACATTGGTCTAAAAGTCTAATTTAGTAACTGAGGTAGTTCCACTTGAGCCAAGTTTTCTACTTATTCTAGAATAAGTGACAACATTCACATCAAGGGAACAATAGAAAAACTGAAATGCTTTATTATTTTATTATTTCCTTTACGTTTTGATTTCTTAACTTTGCATTATTTTGTAAACATTATTGGATTCAAAGCAGATATATCCCCATTGGAGGAAGCCTCCTGGAGATGATGAAAACTGGAGCTTTAGTTTAATTATTACCCTTTTTATTACCTCTACCTCTGCAGCCCAGAGTTTTCCTTGTGTGCCCATAACAATCTTGGCCAATAAACCTGCTTCTGCTTCTGATTTACAAAATCTGAAGGCCCCACCAGTTGTTCTGACCCTACAAAATAAGACAGACTCATTTATGACTGCTGTATCTCTCTGACAGCTTCCATTTTTTTGCTCACAGTGGTTATCCTCTTTAGCCCCAAGGCTCATGACTTGGAGAGAGGATCTCCCATGTCACGAGTAGAGGTCATGATAGCTGGAAAAATGCTCCAGAGCCGCGCTGGGGGTTATGGGAAGGGTGAGATTCCTCTCACATCCAGCAGCTCCCTGTCTTATCAAATATGGAGCGAGGAAGGGGTCAATAGTTTACTGTGTTTCTTTAGTTAAACCTCAGAAATGTCTCTTTTTTATAGAGCATGTGCCACCAACTACAACTCAACCACAAATTTAGCACAAATCAGTGAATAAATGAATGATAGTGAATAAATAGCGGCTTTGTCACACACATAGTCAGATATCATCTAGTGTTTTTACCTCCTTGCTTTCCACTCGCATACCTAAATGAACATTTGCCCTTAAGGAAACCTAAGCATTGCACACTATATTTGCCCCCTGTGTTTTCCCCTTTGTGTTGATGGTGTGTGATGATAAAGGCAGAGAAAACGTTGCACTGTTTCATAGGAATGCAGTGAAATTCCAGCTTCTCATTGTGGCGGTTTTGACTGACAGAGCTGAGGTCAAAGGAGGCTGTCTCGCGACCACAGTGCTGTCAGGTCAGAAAGTTGCCCTCCTCGCTGGCACTGTCTTGTCGGCTGCGATCCCGGGGCCACTCCTCCCGTGACCAGTTTTCTGAGTACTATCTCCAGTGGCCCACAGGCCTTTGTGAGAAAGACAACTGCTCAGTTCAAAGTGTTTTAGCGTGGACCCCCCCCCCCCTTTGCTGTAATACAACCTCACAGAATAAAGTTAGTCTTTCTTAAGTTGTATATTTGTGTTTGTGCCATGGCCGCTGAAATGTGATCTTTTTTGTAGTCTGAAGGCCAGCAGCAAGGGAAAGCCAGACACAATTTATGATAAGAGAGATGAGGCCGCGGGCAGAAGGGCCCGTGGGAAACGACTCTACAAATATCCACTGTGCTTAATTCTTTTCTTTTCTTTTTTTCTCTCCGCCTGTGCATGCTCTAAAATATTCAGAGAATTCCCAATAGATTTTTGTGCTCATCCATGCATGGCACTAATGTTTTATCATTGCCCGCTCAGGATTTGACAAAAGCAGAGTCTTATGAGTGTTGAAGACCCTTGTAAGCCCTTTTCAAGTATTCACTGAGATGTCTAAAGAGTGATTTAGGAGAATGAGCAGCACCGTTGTGATAGCTACTATCAGCTCTTGTTTTCCACTTCACTTTCATCATACGGCGCTCTTTTTGTGCTCTGTTCTCTCTAATCTGTACGTGGTGCCTCCTTATGAGAGCTGATGAGCATTGATCTCTCGCTCTCTCTCATTTTCTAGTTGCAGCCCGAGCAGCTGGATTGCGGTGCGGCCCACCTACAGCACCCTCTGGCCCTACGGAGACCCCTGAGGGCCATACCTCTGGTTGAATACCCGGGTCTCAGTTCAGTCTCTGTGGACGATGTACACAACCACACTGTGGTTTTTCTGGGAACCAGTAATGGACGACTTCGTAAGGTGAGACACATAAGAATGAATACCAGCACACACACACACACACACACAGAAACTTCCTACTACCTTCCTAACAAACATAAACGCAGGCCCACAGCTGGAGCAGATGGTCACCACTGAAAGGAGTTAATATTTTTAATGTGATTGAGCCCTGAAGCTTGGAAACACTATAACAGTAACAGTTACAAAGTGCTGCTCTGATGTGGCTGCTGAGTCAATGAACTAAAGTTAGGTGTTTGATGCAACACAAAATGAACAGGAATGTCTGCTTTCATCTGGTAGGTTCTCAGCACTGTCACCCCCTCAACCCCCTCGCTGCACTCACCCATCACCCGTCACGGCCCCCTGAGAAGTCCTAATCATGTGCTCCAATGTTCCTCAGACCTGGTTATAGTCTGCGAGATCACCAGAAAGATGTTTAACAAGATTTGGTTGACGGCGTATGACTCAGTCTGCCGTGTGTTGGTCTGCGACCTCAGCTTTAGAACATCTGCAGAAGGTCCAATTAACAGCATTCCTTAATTCTGTTTCAGCCACATTCCTGGTCACCCCTGGCTGAGCTTGCTAAGCAGCAGCCGGGCCCGTTAGCGCCGCGAGCTGCTCCTCAGCATTCTGCGGAAACGACATCAACTCTGAAAGCTTTTTGACCCTATTGTTTTACATTAGGCTGGTACCTTTTACAACATTAAACCCATTCTGCTGGAGGGGTGTTTGGGTTTGGGCCTTGTTTCCATCCCCAGATGAAGGCACTGTTTCAGCCCCAGCTGAGCACGCAGTAATTAGTTTTTGGATGGTTTATACCGGATGCACAACATTGGTTGGGATGGTGTAAGCAACAGTGCATATGAGCGTGTTTGTGTGCGTCTGTTTCCTCGCTTGATTGCAGGTTTTGATGTCTTTAGGTGTTTGACTTTGTCTGTAGGCCAGTGCGAGTGGTTTAGTGATATCATGTGTTTACTCAGATGAATGCAAACCCTGTGATTATGTGCTTTATGTGTGTGTTCTCTCTGCATGCGAGTCAAGCTTGATATATAGGGAGCATAGTATTTTCTGTGACCTTGGGTTACAACTGGCTCTGTGCTTTATAGCTTTATGTGTCTGTTATTGTTTGTGTATGTATCTGTGTGTGTGGCAGCGTCTGTCTGCGTGTGTGTCTGCATGTGTGTGTGCCCTGAGGATAGAGCTGTTACAGAGGTTAATGGTGCTGTTAGTGTGTGTAATGTGATTCTGACTGTGAGTTTGGCTCAGACTAAACACAGGGGAACAGTGGTTGAGATTAAGTTAGGCCTCTTTTACTGTCTTTGAGAGAGCCCTCAGTGAAGTAATTTGTAATTACATGCATTTTTTAATGAAGTCTCTCCCTCCCCATTACAGCTGACTTCCATTTTCTGCCTCTCCCAGTGTCCGCCTTTATCTCGCTCACTCTCGTCCAATTTTACTCCCTTCAGTCAGTCAGTCCACCCCTCCACTTCTCAGTTCATCGCTTCATTGTCTCCTCTCTTACTCCGTCCCAAATATAAAAGGCCCTTTGATTCATTTTGCAAACAAACAGACTTTATCTCTGTCTCCCCCTTGTTCTCTCTCTCCTGCCCCACCTCCATCTGTCTTTATTCTCTCTCCTTTTACACCCAGGTACACGTCCACACAAGCACACACACGCACACACACACACACACACACACACACACACACAGAATGAGCGCACAGCAGCTGAGCACTCCTTGGTTGAATAGGGTCTTTCATCTGCAGGCAGATAGACAAAGAATAGAGTCAGAGCGACCTGCCAGTACAGCAGGTGTTTTGTTGGTTGACCTGGTGGCTCACTGTGCCACGGCTCTCCTCGCGTCTCCTCCTCTGCTGCTCCCATTCTGCTCCCTGTCCAGGTGTGTGGGCTGCTGTTTACTCGCTCCTCACTGTGTCACTCTGCGTGTGTGTTTGTAGTCACTGCGGTGTGGGGTGAAGACGTAGCTGCTCACTATCTCCAAGGCAGGAGAGCGCATGTGTATGTGTGTGTAGATGGGTGGGTGGTGTTATAAAAACGACAGTGATATTTGGAGGTTGGGATAATGCCTCTCATCGCAGGTTAAGCCAATGGTTTACTAAGCTTCTGTCTGCTCTGGTTTAAACATTAACCAGCGCGTCTTAGTGGGTGGTGATGTGCTTTATGTGTGTATGTGTGCACGTGTGAGAGGCTGTTTGTGTGTTCAGTGGATGGAGAAGTGATACAGCCCGTGCTTGTCACCAGATGCCGGTCAGTTCGCCAGTTCCTCAGGATGGCAGGATGTCTCCATTGAAGGGAGACCCGACAAATAGCAGAAATAAGAGCTTTCACTGTCTGCGTGACAGGAAGTCTCACTCAGCACAGTTTGTTTTTCTACGCTGCTCTGTGTGTGTATGTGTGTGTGTGCGTACGTGAGAACATGTCGCCCGTTTTATTATCTTGAGCTGTAGGAAGGCCAGCGTGTAGATAAATCACTGCTTGGCCAAAACAAGATTAGGCACACCGCTTGAACAAAGGACCTCCTAGAATATATTTGAGGGCTGAAAAAATATTTTCAAATGAAAGATTTGTGATTAAAAAATACACTTAATTAAATGTGGCAGTTTATACATACATACATATGTTTCACAAACAGTTTTTTTGCTGCTGTCTCGTGTATCTCAGGCAGGTTCAGAGGAGCTAAAGCTTCCATAGAAACAAATTTATTTATCTTGCTGAAACACCTTTGTGCGAGGTAGCAGTTGCCTCCGAGTTAGAGGAGTTATCATGATGTGGATTGCTGGCGTGAATCCCCTGCCTCGTTCAGGTGGAGGAAGTGAATAAAAAAAAAGCTGCTTCTTCTGAGGTGTTGCTGAGCAAAACACCTGAGCTGCTTGATCAACAGAAAAACTTTGGTTATACTGAGCAACTCTCAATATTAGAGAAGTTCTTTTGTATGAATGTGAAGCAAAAATGTTGGTCTGCACCTGCTCCAACACTGAGATCCAACCTGCGTCCTCTGCTCTGTTTCACAGCTGACCCTCCTGGCGAACATGACCTTGGCCAATCAGTGGACCCTGAGGCTGCCAGCCAGCGAAGCGGTCCACCACATCATGACCTTCGACCCCAACGACAGCAACTTCCTTTACCTCATGACCTCTCACCACGTAAGAAGGCTTCGGTCTCAAGACGCCTGTTGATTCTCCCCTGAGTTATTCATGTCGGCATGAAGTGGAGTCATAATAGCAACAATCAGACCGCATTTCACATCCACTCAATCTCACTCGCCTCAATTTAACTGAACACTCACATATTTGTGGTGAAGATAGTCGCGTGTACAGACCTTTAATAGGTTTCGGTGCTGCATTTCCATGTTTCATAACATAAGTTGTGCTTATGACAGGATGTGGCTGCACCACCAGCACCCCCCCCCCCCCCCCCCCCCACACACACACACACACCCTCCATCCCTTTGGCATTTATAAGTAGTCTATAAACATATAATAAATGGTTTATATATATATATATATATATATATATTATAACACAATATGTTTATAAATGTATTGTCATCAGCAGCTATAACTGCTCCATAAGCGGAGGCTGGTGTATAAACTCTTATGGATGGTACATAAATGTCCTCATATCGGCTTACAACGAGTGTAGTGTGCTATAAACCACTTATTAAATGTTTAAGTAAAGTGTTACCCAGTTATCTGTAAGACTGCAACTTGACTGTTTCTTTTTATTAATCAACCAGGGAATATTTGGTATTTTTGCTTGATAAATGATTATTGTTGTTGAGTAGTTTTCTGCCGATTGTTTCAGCACCAGTTGTCTGTGAAGGGCCTGCATGAATCTTGAACAATCTTGTTGTTTTCATCTGTGTTTGTGCTGTGGTGTTCAGATGCTCAGGGTGAAAGTGGCAGAGTGTGACCAGTGGAGGAGCTGCAGTGACTGTTTGGGAGCAGGCGACGCCCACTGTGGCTGGTGTACTCTGGAGAACCGGTAAGAAACACACACACACAGTTTGTTTTTGTTTCTCTGTCTATTGCTCCTCCATCTCTCCAGTTAACAGAATTGTTCTCTGTCCCTCTCAGCCTCTCTTCTTCTGCTGCCAGTAACACATATAATTCAATCAAATTATCATATGCTTTGGTGTCACGCACATGCCACATGCTTTTTGCCATAATCTGTTGAGAAAATGTGTACATGTCTACTGTCTGTGTTTAAGCAGTGATCCAGCTGCAGCTGTTTATGTGAGTGATTGATTTAAGTTAATGCTCATTTTGAAGCAATAAAAGATCAGATTGATGGCATAATAAAATGATTTGAGCTTGTCCTTTTGATACTTTCAGTGTTTGAATCATAAAAACCACTGAGCCTCGTCTGTTGGTTTTCATCATCCTCAATTTCAAAATGTCGCCTATCGACTGAATGAGTCTTGGCAGCAACGAGAGTGTGTTTTTTGGGATGGAGCAGAATTGATTTGCTTTTCATTAGGCCTCAGTCTGGGGAGTAACATCATTGTTTGGAGCGGTCCCCTGGTTCTCTGGTAGTTTGGGGAGGGAGTGACGGGCCGGACTTGGCTGAAGTGTTACTGTGAGCGAGCGAGAGAGTACACTGTGATTAATGGGGCCCTGTCGGGACCGGCTCTCTGGCTCTGTGCTCACTGGCTTTCAGGGAGAATATGTGTGGTGTCGAACTGTGTTTGTTTGCGTGTGTCTGTCTGTGTGTGCGCGCGTGTGTGTGTGTGTGTGTATGTGTGTGTGTGAGTCGGCCGGTTGCTTGGTGATTAAAGCAGATCAGACGAGATAGTGAATTTTATGATGAGTTGTGCCGCAGCTCTGGAGGCTCTGGCATTGCCAGGGGCCATTCAGAGCTGGAAGAGTGGAACTGATGAGAGTTGTGTGTTTGTGTGTGTGTGTGTGTGTGTGTGTGTGTGTGGTCAGACTGTCTCGCTGTCATCTCCCTGTCTCCTCTACTTATTTATCTATCTGTCGTCTCTTTATCCCAGTCCCTTTCTCGCTTCACTGCATTTTTTTTTACCCTCGTGATTCTCTCTCTGTCTTCGGCTTCCCTTTTTTTCCCTCTCTCTTGCCCTCGTATTTTCCAGTAGCTTTGAGAATTTAGCTGTCCCTCTCTCAACCTCCCTCTCTGTCTCACTAGTCCTCGTCTCCTCCTCCTCCAGTGCCCTTGTCCTCCTCTCTATCCCTCTACAAAGGAGCGTTGATTGTGATGATGGTGGTGGGAGGGAGAGTGCACACTGGTTCTTTTGACAAGGAAATGTCAAAGTGTGTGAGCCTGTGTGTAAGTGTCAGCGTGTGTGTGTGTGTCGCTGTCTGGCTCTCGGAGGCCAGCGAGCTGATGTCATGAGTGTGTGTTTGATGCACTGTTTGGTCAGTCATGCCGGCCGCTGGGCTGGCACTGTGGCCTCAGAGCCCGGGGGATCAGGGGGTTGATGTGTGGGGGTGGATGGTCTCCTCCATCACCTCCCTGTCTGATACGACTACAGACACTGAGTAGAGGAGGGGAAAAAAAGGACCACTAGAGAACTATCTCACAATCTGTGAAGCCACCGCTGTCTCTATGGGCGTCTGTTTGATTTTATGCATGGCTCTGACGTCTCTCAGCACGTCTGCATGTAGAGCGAGCATGAAGACATGTCTGTTCGCCCGTCGGAGTCAGCATTGTTTTCTAAAAAACAGTGAGAGAGCTAGTTTCTCCGCCAGAGATAGAGCTTAGTCCTTGATCACTCTTTTCATGTTGGAGCTGGTTTAATCTGCCACATGTCACAAGAAAGCACTTAAATATCTTTATTTGAATCAAATTATGCGTCATGTGCAGTCTTAGCTATTCACAAATTACCATGCTTATCTGCATGTGCTTGTCTCACAGTGACTTTGTGTGTGTTTCTGTGCCTGCGTGTACAGCTAGAAGCTCATATGTTCTCCTGCTGTTTAACAGTCTCACTGGTTTTCCCACCCTATCTGACGCACAGACACTTGGGAGGTGATGAGTTTTCTCAGGTCATATTTTAGCTGCATATGTTGACTCTGTTTATTTTAAGGAACTGCTTGAAAAGTCAGCATGCAGTAGTGAGGCAGGTGATGAGTGTGTATGTGTGTGTCTACTGTATGTTTATTGCATGTATATTAGTTGTTCCAGCCTTTTAGACAAGATAGAAGCGATTTTAATTTATTTCCCATCGCTGCTCCACTTGATCAAATTGTCGTTTGAATTAGAAGGCAAGTCATGAGAGACTGCATGTCTTTTTTCTTTTGAGATTGTAAGATAGAGTTTCCTGGATTCCTGCTTCAGTTTATAACAAGTGGCATCTATGAGGTATTCAGTACTTAAAGATAAAATCTTGAGTTTACTTGATAATCTAAATTTAGATGGTAAACAAGGAGGGCACTTTTAACCCATTGTAACCCAAGAGGAAGTCTTTTTACTCCGTTATTTCAAAATGGAATGTAAATAAATCTCAAAACACAATTATCATAACGTAATTCATGGTTAGCTGTCACAAATGCTTGTAATTATAATCTCAGCTGGGATATCAAGCCTCAATACTGTTTGAGTGCTGACCAAAATGTGAACAGTCAAGTACCGAAAGTTAGCATTGAATGCTTTGTCAGGTCTTGTTTACACAGTCTTTGGTCACATACCCCCTGATTTAAGTCGTGACTTTGCTCATTTTATTCTATTTTATTTTGGCAAAGTTCTTTTTTAAGAAGTTTGGTATAGAGAAGAGCAAGACTAAAGAGTCTACAGCCATGCTAGCATCTCAGTGAGGCTGTACTCAGTTAAATGCTAACGTCAGCATGCTAACATTACCACAATGACAAAGCTTACATGCTGATGTTTGGTGGTAACTAATGTTTACCATGTTCGCCATCTAAAGCTGGTAGGAATGTCATTAGTTTTGCGGTTGTTTGTTTATAAACCAAAGTGTTGGACAAATTAGAATTTTCATCCGATGATGTGACGTTTGATGAAAAGTCAGGAGGTCACCAAAGTTATTAGGATCAATTCTCTGGGGAGCATGAATACAAACATTTGTACCAACCCATTCAGTAGTTGTTAAATTATCTGTACAGAACCTCGGGTATCATACTGACAGCAGTATCAAAACATTTACAATACCCAGCCATACTCATAATCAATAGCTAAACAAGTGGTACATTTCCAGTGTATTAGACTGTTTATCTCTAATCCATTTTAGTGTTGAGTTTTCTATGTTCGGAGTTTATGAGTTTGTTTGTGTCGAGGGGATTTTTGTGTGGCTTTCAGAGCCACTCAGTTCTATTTTTAGTCCAGCAGCTGACCTCACGGCCCCTCTCAGTCCCCCACTGCCAATGGGACTGAGAATCTGGACATTCACTTTCCGGACACAAATACTCACACTTGCAGCCATGCGGGCACACATACACACACACTTTATTTTAAAACAACTATGGAAGTGTGAGAGGGAAGTGGGATGTGCCAAACTCATTATGTGGCGTGTTAGGACGTTGCTAAATGGGGCCTCTTTGGTTTCTCCTTACTCTGAGGTCACTTTGTCCTGCCAGTCTGCACTGCAGATGAACTGAGCTCTGTGCCAGCGGCCAGTGAAGTTCATTAGTGAAGCAGAAGTCAGAGCATGAGGCCACCTTGCTTGTTGAATGCCCTCTTACAATTCATCTGTTCTGGACCTTCATTATACTCACAGATGGGCACATGCACACTGCATGCTCTATGCATGTCCACACAAACACACACGTTCATGGATGCACTGTTGGTCCACACAGATTAAGAATCTGTAGTATTTTTATTCTACTATCCGGTAACCGGCCCCTGATCTCAGTGCCTGCGGGATGGGTTGCCATAGCAATGTGTGTGACCCAGAGTCAAGTAGTCTCTTGTGTTGAGCCAGACAAACTGACAGCTGAGGTCTGAATGTGACATTAGGAGACCAGAGCACCTCATGAATCTGTGGGAAGCAGACCATGAAACCCAACGGTGAGAATTCGTCAAGTCCTGGAATGACATGGAAACACAAAAGTTGGCCCTCTCCTCACAAAGCTTAACATGTTGACCTTAGAGCTCTGCATTCACACACCAGTCTGGTGGTCCAATGACTGACTAGGTCCTGATTGCCAGCTGTAGCATTGACAAGCAATTACTATTTGTGTCTAATCTAACCCCAAAAATGTTACGCCAACTTTTCAGATGCAGCCAAGTTTTCCATGCAGGCTAAGGAGGAACGGTGTGGGTTTTTTTTGTCATGTCATCATAATGTTTCCATGACATTCCTGTTCAGCACAGGAAATCTCTAAGTGCGCCTGTCTCTTTGTGCTGTAATCTAATCTGCACCTAAATATGATATGATAAATATGACCACTGTACTAAACCTTCTGTCTGTTGTCTGTCTTTGTCCAGATGTACCATCCAGAAGGAGTGTGCTCAGGGGCTGCTGGCTCGCTCCTGGATCGGCATGGGTGAAGGCCTCCAGCAGTGTCCGTCCATGACCCTGACACCCCCGGAGATCAGCATCTCTGCAGACATCAAGGTATCATTAACGCCCTCTATATCATTGTTGTCCATCACACCCATATCACAAGTCAAATAGACATTACTGTTGTTCTTCATCAAGTTATGGTTGTAATGGGGGCAGGGTATTTAAAGCTGGTGTCTCATGACCACCTTTATAACCTGACACCTCTTACTATTATTATACACGCTATTATTATTACTCTGCTGATAAAGTCATGCCACTGTTTGCTGCAGCAGCTCCGCCACCCCAACTTCGTTGCACACTACTATCCGGTGAACATAGTGGAGCATTTAACAGTAAAGATACAGATATTTCCATTGAATGTATCCCTGGATATTTCCCTCAGGAGTTGGTGGAGACCAAGATATTGGACATTCATCAGGTGGCCAGAAACACAACTTGTAATAGATGATTATGTTGCTCTGTAACAGCTGGATGTGTAGCTAAATACGCAACTTTTTGCTAACACGTTCACCGTATGGTATCATATCATGTCTTTATTTTCCTCATCATCATCAAACAGGTAGCAAATGTCCATTTTTGAAGAACACAATACATGCATCCTGTTAGTTATTATTGATTGAATGTCTCTAGTGAAGTCGCTCCTTTATTCTGTATCATAAGAGAAAGCTGAACTTAAGTAAAGTTAAATGTGTTGCACAAAGTTAGAGTATAATATGATTAACGCTCAGCATCACGCGTTGCCAGTTTTTCTTCTGATCCGTGAAATGAAACAGAATGTGTGACTGTGGCCGTTCGTTACTCTTATGATCACCTCTGCATGCGTGTTTCCTTCAGTCCTCAAACTGATCTGAACGCACACTCAATCATTCGTTCTTTCACAGTTAGTTGAACTTTAACCGAGACACCGTGAGCTTCGTTTACATGTATCACTTTGCTCTTAAAACACCAAACCAGCTGTGTGTAAAAGGAGAGCTTACCGGTGGCACAGCGTGAGAGTGCATGCCATACACTCCTGCCTGTCGGTGAGCAGTGACTTTAACCATTTACTGACAATGATTAACTTTGATATTTGTCGATGCTGTTTGGCTCAGCAGGAAAAAGTTACCTCCAAGTCTCCAGCTGCTGCTCTAAAACATACCTGGTTAATGTTTCTGGTTATGCGGCTCAGATTCATGTAGCCTAATTTAAGACAGTCAGATACCTAATATCATGCAACACCATCAGATCTAATTCATATGAAGTTTTCCTATTATAAACTATTCCTATTATGAAGGGGGTGAGGAAAAAACATTATGGTCCTCAAGCCCCTCAGAAGCCTCAGCTGGTGCCTGTGCCCTGGCGCAGACTAAGGCACAGGAAAGTCCCACATGTGTGCAGGGGGCTCAGATTGCCTAGATTTTACATAAAATATTCAAATTTGATGAATGGATTTGTGCAAATTGAAGTTTCCCGAATCTCTTGACATCATGTGGAAAATGCCCCTAGTCAGTACTGTAACGCAAATCCATTTAGAATTTAATTTATCCAAAATATTTGCAGCCAAGAATTAATGTGTCTGCTCTATCAAACATCTTTTCCATCAACAGCAGTACTCAGACTGGACTTGAACGTTCATAGTTCCCATTGCATTCCTGTCGCTTTCATACCACATCAACATAAAACTATTCCATTTGAAAATATTGCAGTGCTCCGACAGCCACAGCCTGTTCACGGTCACAAATTTGGTGGCGTCCAACGAAAATAGCATTTATTTATATATTTTTATGAAATGAATTATAAGATTCAGCCCCCCTCCCAGTCCCAATAATTTTTATACTGTCCCTAAATCAATAGCAAAAGTAAAAGGTTTAGTTTAGCACTAGCATGCCAGATTAGCATGTTAGCTTTAGCACAATTAGTGCATTAGCACTAACATTAGTTTGTGTGTTTATTGAGGGAGGGGTTTTGATTGTTGGTGTTTGGATTCTTTGACAGCTCAAAGAGCCGAGCCTTTTCAGCCATATCTAACGGTATAACCGCTGACTTTAAAGGGTCAGTTCATTGATGTACAGTAGTGTCTCTAGTGTCTATTGACTTCTGTTGCTATATCCCAAATCAGTTCTACATAGTAATTCTGACTGGGTTTTGAGCATGTCTGAGAAAGTGACAAAATATGTGCAAAAAGTCACTATGCATAACAAATGTGCTTAATTCTTGAGGGTGCTGTTGATGGACACTGTTGTGGCACAATCCAATTCACAAAGAAAGGGGAGGAGCTACTCACACCTGCAAAAAATTACAGCAAATTCTTGACAGCTCCAAGAGTGTCTGTTAAATGAAAAAAAGTAATAAGCGCTTAGGAAAAACATTTTGCTTTGTCTTTTTTAGATTTAATTTGCAGTGGCTTTCCAAAGTGCCAGTTTGATTGACGTCTGTTGGTGCAGATTGTGGATTTAATTTTGTTTTTTAAATACAGTAATTTATTGTATGCAACTGCAGAAATAATATACGATGAAGATTTGTATGTAGTACAAACCGTATTACCCTCTCATTTGCTGTGGAAAACCAATTAGATTTTTATCAACCACTAAAAAATATTGTGGAAATTTATAGCAACCAAATGAGTAACATTATAACAAACATAAACTGCATGCTTCCAATTTCATGAGTTTCTGTGCAAATAAAGAAATGCAAATTTTCATACAAACATCAAGACACACTCAATATGAATAGCTTCTTGATTTGGATGATTAGCATGTCCAAACCTGCAATCTTATACACTTCTCCTATATCTTGTGTTGTATGGATTTGCTGACTGCTTCGTACTTGGGCTATGATATGTAAACGTGTTGTTTTCAGTCATTCCTTCTAGTCAGTATATCATGTAACAAAAGCATAATTAGAACATGATAATTAGCTCAGTGAATTTTGACACTTGGAATATATTTGACCTTTAATTACAGCTCATAATTAGATGAGGCAGAGAGACGACAGGTCATTAATTGGTTCATTAATTGGGGATATTTGCTTGTTATGTAGGTCAGTTTGGCTGGGCTGTAATAGATCTACCAGCTGCCTGGTCCACAGGCATCCTTCAGAGGAACAGGAAGCTCAGCTCAAGGTTGTCTCACCAAACAGGAAGCAGCAGGCAGGAAGTCAGGGCCTGAGCCAGGAAATGATCAATCCCACTGAACAATAGAGCAGGTTTTTAAGACATGTTAGCACATGTTGCTGGCCACTTCAGCTCGTATCTGCTGAGCCACACAATATATCCTCGCACAGCCTCTTACTTCTTTCTCACATTGAAATCATTTAGCTGAAATTCAGTCATGTCAGTGAGGTGTTATGTTTCTCATTATACGTCTGTCATACTTCACCACATAGCCATATTTAGATGTGAATGTATCACTGTGCCATCTGTTTCTTCATTGCACATTAGTTTCTCTACTTCTCTGCTTGAACTCCTGAACAAACTTGAAGTAATGCCAGCGCCATTTGCCCTCTACCAAAGACTAACTGTACTTACGCTGGATTTGAATATATGTGTGTGGGTGTGTGGAACTGAATTTGTAATTAATTTCTATCTATGAGCTGTTATTTATATTTATGCTCCTATATCTGTTTCTGTCGTAGGATGTCGGCATTCTGATAAATGGCAGCGTTCCTGATCTGGTCGGCTCCCGGGTGGAGTGTGAATATGGGCCGGGTGTTTCTACAGCTGCCACAGTGCACCTGGACTACGGCCTTGCTCAGATCCAGACCTGTCCCCTGCTCCCTCGAGAAAACTACCAACCAATCCTCCCTGGCACAGGTGAGACTGAGCACAGGCGTCCATTTGGCTGTGTGCCCATGCTGCCCAGTCATAAATCTCCTCACAATACAAGTACAGTTACAGTATGTGATTCATCTTTTTCTTTTTGTTTACAAGATGTTGAGCTGTATTAGAACAAATGCAATTTCCCCTTCCATCTTTCAAAACGTAGCAAAGTCAGTGTAGCATGAGGACGTCTCGCTGTCTAGTTTGTGTTATGACAGTGATACCGATCTTGAACGCTTGACACATGCCGCATTGTTTACGTGGCTTTGTTTCTCCAGATCATCTGACTGTTTCTGTGGCGATAAAAGTGAATGGCACATCTGTGGTATCTGGGAGCTTCATTGTCTATGACTGCGAGAAGACCGGAGCAATACACCCCAAGACGTCGTGAGTCACACATCCATTGTCACCGCTGCTTATCTCAAATTTCATGATTTATTTGGGGTTGGCGATGCTAGGCCAACTTACAGCGTCGTTCTGATCCCTTACGACACAGCAATGCGGAAAGCATCTAAGTTCATTTATTGAAGTGCTGCACTTAAGTTCAATTCTGAGGTTCTCGGGATGGATTTTGAATATAGGACTTGTACTTTTAAGAGTATTTTTTTCATTGTTTTATTGGTACTTTTGCTTAAGTACAGGATCTGAGTTCTTCTTCCACCACTGCTTAAACCTTCATCCATTGGCTACTTGATTTGCAGGCGATCCCTCAAAACAAACTGTCCTAAATGAGACCTAAATACTAATAAACTACAATTATAGCTATCCCTAAACTCAAATGTCATCTTGAGTCTCAGTGGTATTGTAGATGTGCAAATATAGCTGGAAGCTGAAAGAACAGCAAAGCTTCTCTCCTCTGTCTTGAATGCCTTTCCGCTCTGTCCCTAACCTCTTCCTCTCATGTTGTTTCCCCTGCTTTCTATTTAGGCCTCAGTGGGTAAATATTGCCGACACGTCCTCTTGGAGGGCTTATTGTGTATTTGGCTTGCTCAAGGTTTCTCAGTGCGGGATCAAATGTGGGATTAATATGCTGTAAACGTTAAGCCAAAAGAAATTGGATATGTATGTCTGGCTGGTCATGTTGACGTTTGTTTTTGTGAAGGACTGCGACTTGTAGGGCCTGATCACAAAGAGGGTTTTCTCATATCTGGAGGCAATCCAGCTGGCTTCGTCTTTCATGTTGGACCATGTCAGAAGATCCACTTTATCTGAGAGGCAGATCATAGGCTTAGGAGGGCATCAGTGTGTGTGTGTGTTTGATTCACTGAGATTGAAATCGTTTGGGTGTGTCCCTTTTGTTCACTTTTTTGAAAACAGCCTATAGGTGTGAACACAGCAGTTGCAGGTACATGTGTGCGAGACTGCACCCAATATGGGCACGTGGCCTCGGTGCTCGGCGAGGTCCAGGAGTGTGAAATTAGACGGTGGTTTGTTGAAGGTGATAATGAGCAAAGTGCCATTCTCACAGGATGAGCATTGGGCTGCAAACTGCGGAGCTGCTATACTCTATCTGATTTTAATCACTTCAAGCTGTTTTTTTTAATAATCCCTAAAGAGAGTCTTATGAGACACTTCTCCTCAATGAAACTGGAGAGTAGAATCTCTTTGTTTTGTGCTTTATGAAAAAAGCCATCACTTAAAGATGTCAGTGGAGGATATTTTCATTCAACTACGTAGCAGTTAACAGTACACAAAGGGCTGCAACTACTGATTATGTTAATTATCGATTAATCTACCAGTTATTTTCTCGAATAATCAATTAATCGTCTAAAAGTCTTCGATTGCTTGTTTTGTCCAGCCAACAGTCCAAAACTCAAAGAAACCTAAGTTACTATCACATGAGACAAAGAAAAGCAAATTCTCATAATTGAGAAGCTGGTACCGGAAATCGGAGCTTGAGAAATGACATAAATGATTATCAAATATCAAGAAAATATTATGGGAAATGTAGGATCCAGCATTTTTGGAGCTTGACCCATAATAGGGACTAAAATCCAGAATGTGTCGGCCTCTGCTGATTCAAATTTGACCGTTATTTTTCTTAATGTGTCCACTAAATTAAGATGCTAAATCGCTGGAGTGCCCCTTTAACTAGTCCTGCCGTAATAGATCAGGATAAACATATTAGAAATGAGCTGACATAAGAGAGGAAATATCATCCACCGATGTAGTAAAAAGAAAGTAATTGCTACATTTATCATTATCAAAGTAAATGTGGCAAAATAAATATTTTTGGTTGAAGTTTGGAAAAACCCTCACCAACACAGAGGACAGTTCCTGATTTCAGCTTTAAGAGGTCTCTTCATTCTTGATATGACATTTGTGTGTTGAATCAGAGTTTCTTAAAGAGTCTGTGTGTATGTGTGTGTGTGTTTGTGTGTGTGTGTGTGTGTGTGTGTGTGTGTGTGTGTGTGTGTGTGTGTGTGGGAGAATGTTTAGACAGTTCTCCCATGACCCATTCAAAGTGGTCACTAGGCAGAGTGTTAATGACAACCAGACGATAGCATTCCAGTCTCACCAAACAGCCCAGTAGGACAACCACCTAACCTGCCCTCTCACTCTGTTTTTCTCACTCTCTTAATGTCTCTCAGCCACACACACACACACACACACACACACATGCACACTCTTTCTCTGTTTTATTTGCTTTTTATGTCTGTCTCTCTCTCTCTGTGCCTCAAATTTTGGCACTTCTTTCTTTTCCCCTCTTTTCCCTCGGCTGCCTCTGTTCATGTCGCTCCCCCTGAAACGGGTCTTTTCTTCTGGACGTATTTCTCTTTGACAGAGACGTGATTGAGGATGTGTGTTTAACCGCTGTGTCCACTGAGAGGCCCTGAGAGTGCGAGCCTGATTGTGTATTTAGTGTGTGTGTGTATGTGTGTGTGCATGCATGGTCATTATGACTCTGAGTGGGCAGTGTCACAGGGTATTTACTGTCGGCGTTAGGTCAAGCAGAAAGCGAGTGTGCCAATAATCTATATATATATATTTGTGTGTGTGTGTGTGTGTGTGTGTGTGTGTATAGGTGTTTTAGAGGGACAGAAAGGGAGTCAGGGAAAACAGAAAAGCTGCAGTTGATAAGAGCCTTGAGGGGGCCGTCTGCTTCTAATCAGAACACACACACACACACACACACACACACACACACACACACACACACACACACATGCTTCGATTACATTTCTGCATCCCCTTACACTCATCCCACTCCCCCAGTCTAAAGACCCCCTCAGAGCGCTGCTATCACTGGAGGCGCTATCATTCCTAGTGTGAGACATCTGTCTCTACCCGGAGGCAATACAGTGACACACACTCGACTCTCACACACACATATACTGTACGGTGGAGGTGTTCCACTTAAGGTAGTTTATCTAGAAAACACACACACACACGCTAGTACTCCATCCACAGCAAGGATGAATACAGAACAATCCATATCCCCAAACACTACCCTGAATCTTCTCAACTACACGTCTAACCTTAACTCATAGCCTTAAAGGGTTGTCAACCAAATCATGACAATACTAATTTCAAAAGCTCAGCAAACAAAACTAAAACTATCTGTATGTCTCGATACCACCAGGCATTAGTGATCTGGGTGAACCAGCCCTCTAACTTAAACTTAATTCTAAGCTTAAAGCAAGACGATATGAGTAGCTCAAGTACACATTAAGTGAGCAAACTTAGTAATGTTAGCAATATATATCTAAAGTTTGCAAACATTGGCCACCATACGCTACTGGTTATACCAGACCAAGTACGGCTGAAGCAGTGAAACCCAGAAGAGTGTTGAATTGAGCAAAGGTGTGTATTATTGCACATGAATTCAACTCTTCATTTGTAAGAGGAAGAATGTGTTATTTCTCTTTTCAAAAGTTACATAGGCGATATCTTCTATTTTTGTTATTGTCAACAAATCCCACAAAAAGACCAAAGCCAACAATGTGTTAGTCAGTCTCTCAATACTTTCCGTCTTCCCTACCTTTCAGCCCCGAGCCCACTCGTTCCAACTGAATGTACATCTTTAAAAACTGGTTACAAATGTATAGTTTCAATTTCTAAAAAGGTTAAGTAATTTACTAAAACCGCTCAGCACTGTAGTTTTTAGAAAACTTTACTTAAACAGGAGTAAATTGTTGATTATTTTCAGCTGCGGATTTGGTGAAATAGTGAGTATTAAGCAGCAGCAGGACAGTGTATGTGGCTTTGGCTCAAAATAATCTACAGAGTTCATCATAATGAAGGAAGTTAGGAAATAGGTTTTGAACAACAATGGAGGTCTATGGCACAGAGGAATATGATATATCAGGCTTTGGATACACAGACAATACTTGATATTTATAATAACAATGCTTTAGTCTTTTCATGGGATTTGTTAACAAATACAGAATATCACCAGACTTATTCTTTAACTTTAAGACCAGGTTTTAGCCATCAAACAGCCCGTTGAGGAACTAAGGACTGGCCAGAGAGTCCTCACTTTACAAACACAGACATCTGCAGCTCCCAATAAAAGTTTCTACAGGGGGTCTTTAACCTGTATATCTGGCCGTTACTTGGACAAATGAGCAGGGAGTGTATGGCGTTCACAAGCTGCTGATGGACCTACTTGCCAAAATGTCCTCACTTAGGTTGTGTAAAACTCTAAATGGTACTCACAAAGATAGAAATAGAGGAGACAGCACTCACACACACATCATCATTTACCAGTCTGGGTGTTTATAGAGAAGTGCTTTGTTTCATCTCAGCAGATTTGGCCCAGTTTGACCTCCTGGCTGGCTGTGTTGTAACTGTGGAATGAATGTGTCGGCTACTGTGACTAATCATTACTTCCTTTTATTAAAGCTAAACTTTGATGCCTGAAATCAGTTCGGCCTCTCAGTATGTGTTACACTCAAAATGAATGAGTGGGCCACATACTTGACTTTTTAAAAGGCCGGATGGGAAAAGACCAAAGGCAGATACAGGGGGAGAAAACAAGTCAGATTTGGCTAAATGTAATCCTCGTTTCTCAACTCTTTCCATGTATGTGTGTCCATCTATGTCAGATGTGTGAGCTGCCTGAGCACCAGGTGGAAGTGTTACTGGGACCAAGAGAACCACCTATGTGTCTCCAATAAAGATGAGTCAAAGCACAGCCTGCTGGAGGTGAGTAATTCTCCTTTTTAGTTTGTTAATCCATCAACCAAACAGACACCTGGAGGAGGATCTCATAATATAAAGATCCCACTAGTCAGAGCCGCAGACGTAATCCAGACTCCGACTACTCCAAGTGTGCTGTAATGATCTGAGTCCAGACGGGTTAGGCAAGAGCAATCATGTGGTAATTCAGTGTGAGGTTTCAAGTGTCTCAACTACAGTATGTAGAAATGTTGAAACCCGCTATAAAATCTCAGGAGGGTCTGGTTTAACAGACTCCTTACAGGGTTATGTACTGTTTTAAAGCTCCTCTGACCTCCTCTAGAGTTTCTCTTTTTGGCAGGTTAGTTAGATCTCCCAGCATGTAGAAGAGTAGATTCATTGTGTCCCTATTTTTATAAGGAATTATTACTAAATGTGAAGACTTGCTGGTTGCCAGGGACGAGGTAAATCTACACCTACATTTTCAGCAATGGTTTTATATATCTCTTCATTTTAAGTAGGTGACTGTACAAATGGATTATGTAGATGTATGTTTGGCAATGTAAAGCCCCATGAGGGTGTTAACTACTCTGAAAAGCAAACAAACCAGATAGTGTAAAAGGCTTGGCGCGAGCGCATGAAAAAGCTGTGAAACTGGGAAAATTATCCAAAACTAAAGTAGCCTCATTGAAAGCAATTACAGGTCCCCAGACACCACTGTCCTTTGTGCGTGTTCCTGACTACATCAAGATAAAGTCAGCCGTCATATTATTCCTGTCCCCTCTGGAGTTTTATTGCCCAACCACGTCCCATGGCCTGTGTGAGGAGGCATCCTCCCAGCTGACTTTGGCCCTGAAGGCGCGGGGGTCTGACTGTGTCCACTCACAGTACTGGTCCCAGTTAGAGGGGAGAGGATGTGACTCACAGTCCTCTGGTAAACTGCTGGTCTTGTTCTAAAGTGTCTTATGCTCGCCTTTATATCACAAGACCCCCTGAAAAGGGGAACAAGTTGTTTTTGTTAAGCAACTGAAATGATAAAGACATCATTGCATTTTTTTCTAAGCAAACACAGTAAATCCTAGTCAGGCGTGCTGTTTCAGATCCCAAGATACACAAACACAAACATACTAAAGCACAAGAGGCTCTTGCTTTTTAGTCACTTTTAGTAATTCAAATTTTAGGTTCTTTTTAAACGTGAAAAAAACTGGATTAGGTCTTTGTAATGTAGGTCAAAGGAGATGAGGAGGTTGGTTTTTTTCCTCTTCTGCTGAGCCCATCACAGTGTCCGGTGGGTCTGTTTTTCTAATCCCTCATCGTCTCTCTATTTGAAGCTATTGTTGTTTCCCTCAGAGCGAGACTTCACCCTCTCATTTCCTCCTCCTCCAGATAAACAGGACAGGTATTTTGGGTTGCGGATGCATGCAGGGGAGCCATTGTTTTCTTTAACTCCTCTATGTCACTTCCTGCCCCTGCACCACAGAACGCGGCTTCCTGTCCCAGCCTGGTTGCCTCAGAGGTTCCTCCATCACCATCAGGAATGGCCCAGGACTTCACCGTATCCCTCAGCAACATCCAGGAGGTACGGCAGACAACCTCCAGCTATGGAGCAGGATTGGACTTTGTCCAAAATGCGTGTTGTGAAAATGATTGGAATAAAACAGAAGCATATGGCGTGTTTGCTTCAAGCTGAGTTAAACACAGATGGATATTTGTGTGCTGTGATTTGGGTCAATGAATGAGCAAAACAAAACAAAAAAAAAGAGTTTGGGTGATCTCCATGTTGTGAGACGGATATGAAAATGAAGAATGAGCGAGTATCTTTATGCTTATGTTGCTCACTGCTCAGCTGTCTGGGCCCGCCATGCATCTGGTATCTGACTGTGACTAGCTGAGTTGTGCCTTCGTCAGCACACAGTACAATGTGCAGTCGGTCTGAGGCAGCACCCGCGGCAGGAGCTTTATTTCACTCGTGTTCATTTTAAATTCGGCTCGTCCTTCCAGATCAGTTTTTTAAACTCCCATTCTCATCCCTAATCCACACCGAGCGAGTCAGGCGCTGATCCTGCGTCACTGATAAGGACACAACTGGGATCTTCTAAAAATTCCAGTGCTGACTAGTTGCCAGGCGTGGTCACTCGCCTAACCCTGGCTGGCCTTTCGAGCCCTCTCCTGGTGTGTTGCTATGGTGACAGACGTTGAGTCATATACAAACTCACACATACACACTCGCACATACATTTCCTCAGGGAAGCCTGGATGTGATTGGCTATTCATACTACTCTTTATTATGAAAGTTTATACAAACTGATGTTGTTTGAATAATGTCTTCATCAAGTCAATACAGCGGGAAATGTGGTGTCACTCAATGTTCGTGCTCTCCAATAAGCATCACCATCACTCTGGAATTTGTGGTGAATTTTGGTTTGGTTCTCACACTTTTTATTTTGACAAAATTAAAGTAAACTGTTTAGACATAACTGTGATAAACAGTCATACCAAAACATTTAGCAACACGCAGATGCTTGCAAGTTTGACTATCTTAGTATCTATTAGCTCTCAGTCTGAAGAGAAGTCCAGGGAACATTTCAATGAGGGAAAAAGAACCTGCCAGATGGCAAAAGAAATCAAGCTTCTCTGGTGTCAAAAAGCACAGAGAAACAGCAAAGTGTGGAGAGGGCGATCAAAGTAGACCAATTTAAGCCGGCTGGATTCCCAGACAAATGATTTCTTCCTCTTTAAGTGCTTATCCTTTACTGCTCTTACCTACTATCTTCGCTCCTTTATGGTCTTACCTTCACATATCTTGGCTCAGTTAAACTCTGGGCACTCATTTTATGGAGAATGAATTCATATTCATTACTCCGGCTCCCAGATGACTTGCCAAGGTGCGGGAGTCCAGATGTTTATGAATATGAATTTTGAATGGATTGCATCTTTTCCTGGCAGGGACAATTATTGTGGGTTATTTCAGTTCCCTGGTACTCTTTTGGAGCTGTCAATTGTTACCAGACATGTTTGAGTAGAGTATTTCTTTGCAGAAACTTTTCTCTCATTTTGGTTACTAAAGCAGTGATTATCTCGTTCTGAGAACAGCATAAAATCAGAGTTTGCTTGCTTGTTATTGTTGAAATACGGCATGTTGTTTAAAATATGTGCTTTGCATAACAGGGGGAAGAGCTGGAGTGTGACTTTGGGACGGAGCAGCGATACAAGGCCACATGGCTGAACAGCTCGACTGTCAAGTGCAGTGGAGTAACAGTAAGTATAGACAATGACCTACCACAAATAACTAGTGAGTCTGAAGAAAGGTCAGTTAAGCCCCGGCTCAGTTACTGTGCATTTACTGGTTCAGTGTGCTCATTATTGTTAGGTTTAAGCCTTGTTTGTAAGTTGTTTTTATTGCAATTATTTTAGACCCTTGTTTAAAAGTTGACCAAGATCCCATTATTATCTAGAGCAACAGCAAGAGGGAGTAAATGCACATGAAGGCAACACAACCTGTTTTATTGTTCATCCATCTAGCTGTCCACCAATCAGAAGAGTCAAGTTTACCACCTCAACCTGAGGAGGAGAGGATACTTTAGTGGATCGGAGGGGGATATTTTTGTTGACAGCCCTCAGCCCATGAGAGGTAAGACATTGCACTCATGGTTATGTAGCCATGTAAAAAAAAAAATAAAACACAAATGGAAAATACCGTTGCCATCTGCTACGCTTCAGCTGTTCGCCCAATTCTCCTGTATTTGCAGCGTAATTAGATACTCGCTAAAAAAACAAGAAAAAATCTGACACTGTTGCTCCCAGAATACATTTCACCTGTGCACGAATGTTTGCTGATGAGACTGGTGGATTTAATTAAACCTGGAGAAAAATAAAGAACCGCTTATGGGGACAAACACCGTTAGACTGCCTTTCTCTTGTAATAATAGTAGTTGTGTATTACAACACATAATTTGCCAACAACTAGTAATTTACCATAATATCATATTCTGCTACCGTCTAATTACACATAATGATTATAGAACATGTGGAGCTGCAATTTAAGGTGTTATCAATGCCCCTTACAAGCCATGTCCGTGTTCAGTTCAATTCAATTTTATTTATATAGCGCCAAATCATCATCAGTTATCTCAGGGCACCTTTCTAGACAATACTCTTGATGGAGACACACCATGAGCAAGCACTTGGCAACAGCGACAAGGAAAAACTTGCTTTTAACAGGCAGAAACCTCCAGCCGAACCAGGCTCGGGGTGGGCGATCATCTGCCTCGACCAGTTGGGTTGAGAGAGAAAGAGAACATACAGTAGCACAATGCAAGTTCCACATAGAGGTGGATGTAGCGATGTAAAGTAATAGTAATGGTAATGGTGCTATTAATATTAATAAACTCTACATCTCCGGAGGCAGATACCTGCAGAAAGCAACAGAAGCATAGAGGAGATAGACGAGAAAGCACACAACTATGGGAGAGAGAAGATGTTGAGTTAGTAAGATGCATTAATTGGGATAAAAACGAGTAGGGATCGAGAGGAAGAGGAGGAGAGAGGAGCTCTGGATCTAAGCTTATAGCAGCATAAGTAAGGGTTCGGGGCTCATCTGAGGCGACCCTGAGCTTTATCAAAGAGGAAAGTCTTAAGTCTACTCTTAAATGTTGGGAGGGTGTCAGCCTCCCGAACCCAAACTGGGAGCTGGTTCCATAGGAGAGGAGAGCTTGATAGCTGAAGGCTCTGGCTCCCATTCTACGTCTGGAGACTCTAGGAACCACAAGTAACCCTGCATTCTGGGAGCGTTGAATGTATTGTTTCAAATACAATTTGAGCTCCATGACAACAGTGAGATGATGAAAAGTGGCGAGCATTGTTGTTGAACTTGGCATGTTGTCTATAGTGCAGCTACAAGCCAGTCCTTGCCTGTCCCAGTCCCAGATGTTCTGTTCACAGTCCATGTGTCTACCATGTGAACTACAGCCCTGGGCAGCTGCCAGACACTGTCAGCGGACATGACGGTTGCTTCATAACATGCATAGTCATCAAATCTGAAAAAGTCACACACGTGCAGGCACATACACACTGTGATATGCAGACAAACGCATGCTCAGATGCACATGCAGGGATACAAATGGGACTTCTCACTGGGAGGCTCATTGGAACATGAACATAATCATCTGTTTCATGCTGGCTTTGTTCTCTCTCTTATTTTCCTGATTTATTTTTATTGCCATGTATCATCCTGCAAATGCTTATGCTGTTTATTTAAAGCATGCAGCCCATATGGTTCATATAAGCTATAAAAGAAACTGAGGAATCTACAGTACTTTAAGTTAACCAGACAAGGCAAACACAGGTCAGTAATGCTGCATTACACTAATAATTGCCTCTCTGTCTCTCCCCCTGCCTCCCATCTCCCTCTAGTGGAGGTGTACAACTGCAAAGTGAATAGTTCGGACTGTTCCCAGTGCTGGGGCCGGGAGGATCAGGGCCACCTCTGTGGCTGGTGTGAAAACAGCTGTAGGCCGAGGGATGACTGCCAGCCAGTCCTGGATCAATGTTCGGCCCCTGACATCCACAAGGTATGATCACATGTTACTCATGCTACAAATGTTTGCATTCATCCTCCCACACTCCCCGCCTCCTATCTGTAGCCTGCAGGCTCTATTTTCAGGCCATAAAATTAAGAATGATGGTGCAGTGCCTCCATGCCCTGTCTGTCCAGTGTCAGCTGCTGCGGGAGCGTTTGAATAGAGTCTCATTAAAGCAGTTCACTCAGTAATAACACTAACATTCACTTAGCCACAGCCCTCGGGGGACACAGCACAGTCAATCTGCAGTCACTCAGGAGGGCATGGGAACACCTTCTGCTCTGTGTAACTACTGTGTGGATGGTGTGTGAAAGCTATATGTGTAGGGTACTTTGTGTAGAAAACGTCAGGAACTAGTAGAAAGCAAACGAGAACAATGAGGGATTTTAGATTTGTGGCCACAAAAAGAACAAAATCACATTGCAAGAAGGAACTAAGGAGTATTTATCTTACACAGGATCTGACTGCGGTCACCTCAAAATGTCCATCGTTATTATCGGCAGGACCGTTCTTTAAAGTGCTTATGGAGCTCATTTGCATGATCATATTCATTTGTTCGTCCAACTGTAATGTGAGTGTGTTTAGAGACATCCTCCAGGCCTTTTCTGCCTCTACCGAACGTGATATCAGCACAGCCACGGCAGGCGGTCATGGGAAGCACGGCTCACATGAGACCCAGTCGGCCTGAACTTCCTGTAGATAAAACCTGGTCGGCCCAGGAGAATAAGCGAGCAGAACAAAGCAGGCAGACACTCTCACACTCACTCACTCACACACACACACACACACACACTGGCCCACAAGATGTCACACAAATAGGCCATATTGAAGCATTCACGATTATCCCTCATTCTTTGTAGCTGTCAGCGTACTGTGACTAACAGGATGCTCTGTGAGAGTCTAACTTATGTGGACTTCTTACGTGACTGAAGTTAGCTGGGCTGAGATGCCGTATGTGTGGGTAGACCATTGTTGCAATACTCTCTCTCTCTCTCTCTCTCTCTCTCTCTCTCTCTCTCTCTCTCTCACACACACACACACACTCCCACTGGCTCTCTCAGGAGAACGGGTTGCAGAAACGATACTGGGCCTGTAGTTATGTGGGGTGTGTGATGCAATGCTTTGGCAGCCATGTTTTCCCAGAGAATCCACAGGGGCTTGAGCCTGAGTACTCTTATGAGGCTTACGGAGGAAAAGATCTGCTCTCCCTAAACATTCACGCACACACACACACACACGCATACCGCAGCAGCAATTTGTTATAATCCTAGTGGCTGCGTGTACAGCTAAGATAATGAAATGTGTCTTTTTTTTCTCGCTCTGCTTTGTCACAAACAATCTCAATCACAATATACTAGCACCAAAATATCAATAATATGGAGGAGGATTTCATTATTCCCTAAACTTTGCCACACACCAACTAATTGTGAGAAATGCTCTTTATTCAATGCAGTGACGTAAGACAATGGAGACATTTATTATCTCTGCGGGCCCTTTATTCTCATGTTATGTGTGGGCTAGCCCACTGTTTTAAAAAGAAAACATTGATTAGAGGTCCTTCGGCGTCCAAAACAGGAACTGCCAAACATAGTTTATCCACGGTATGAAAAGAAAGAGAGAACAGAGGGCTCTGGGTGAGACATGAATGGTCTGGAGAGAGAGAGGATGGAGAGCTGTTTGGAAGGAGAAAGGGTGGAGAAGCGTACAGTATAGTGAGAGGCCGTTTCCTGTTTTTATCCTCACGTCCTCTGTGATTAGTGTGATGCAGAGGAACTGGAGATAGGAGAGGAAGATGAAAGCCCTGGCCTCAAAGCGATCTATTCAGAACAAAAAAATAACAAAAAGAAAACATATGGATTTTATCAATTAGGTAGTTCATCTGGGGCAGGTTGCATATCTGCACGTGCAATACATTTGGAATATTTTCAATTTGAATACGAGGACATGGAATAATTTAGTCCTCAGATGTGTTTAATAGCTCCAACAATCCTTGTGGAGGTTTTTTTTTTTTTCGCAGAGACACATTCACACCGTGTGATCTCCCTGGAGGCCTGGCAGAGTTTGTGCTGTAAATCAAGACTCACAGACTTGTCAGAGGTGTAAATGAACAGCATGCCAGCTGATGTTGATGTCAATGCTCAATGGCACCACAAAGACTCACTGGGGTGCTATAAGATGCATCGAGATAATAAATAACTCTCTCTGTAGAGAGGGTAGGGGCTTTTTCTGTGTTTGTCTGTCATGCTATGGTATGTGTGCATACATGTTTGTACATTACATGTGTATGAAAGAATGTGAGTATGTGTTTTTGTCAAAGGAAGTATATATATATATATATATATATATATATATATATATATATATGTGGTGTAAGTAAGCACAGGGTGGTCACACTTAATATCCAAAAGCTTAAAATAACTACAAAAACATTTGCATCATTTCCTGTGGTGTAGATCCCACAGAAATACTGTAAGTAATGGGCTGGTTTCCACCAGTTTGTTTTCACACAATATTAAAAGTAATACTCTCTTTCTTTACTTAACCACCTCCTCCCTTTTAGCTGGGAATCATATGGTTTATTTATCTGCAATGTCACTCTCGCCAGCTTCAAATTATCTGAATGCAGAGCCAAACCTTGTCCTCTCACCTAGACCAAACAGAAGTGCTGTTTTCATTCTTAAGCTCAGTTACTGATCGAGCCAGAGCCTGGCTAATAACGCAGAGGGGTCACACTGACCTCAGCTCAGCCATGGGTGTGTCATTCAGAAAAGCACGCACGCTGCTGGGCTAGCCATGCTATAGTGGCAAGATGACGGTAGATTGCTTCTGTCTGGGCATCGGGGATGCTATCTGCGAAGCTGTGTTTCCGTGGTGATTGGAGAGGTGACGGTCCTCCCTTTTCTTTCCGTGGCTCCTGAGTGGAAAGTTAAGAGACCAAAGGCAAGGACTGAAATGATGCGTGAGAGTGTGCCCCTGAACAACAGCAGAAATAGGACTAAGGAATTTGACAGAGCAGACACAGGAAAACAGATGAAAGGGAATAGCACTGTGCATTAATTCCCCTCTTGAGGCTTGGCTCTCTCACCACCACCATCAGCATTCACTCTCCTCTCGACACTCAGTTCCCTAAATTGCCTCCCCACTCATCCACCTTTCTGCTGTGCTCTCCACCTTCCCTCTCCAGCCCTCTCTCTCTCACTCTGTCTGTGTCTTGTGGGATGTGAAGGGGGCTCTTAGGCTGCTCTTTATTTGCATGTACTGTAGAGGATTAGAGGCTGAAGAGTCTCAGACTGGCACAGTTAAGAGTCTGCTTTGTGTGTGTGTATATACCTAAACTGTGTGTCTATTCTGTTAGACCTCAGTCTTCAGCAGAAGAACACTTATACGGGCCACTTGTCCTTATCTCTCTGTGTGCCACACTCCATGTCAGCGTCAGAGACAAGCATCTCCATTCTCTTAATTCTCTGCCATGTTCATTATCACCCATCATTAGTGGAACATTTTTAGGGAGGTAATCTGCTTATGAGCTTTAATTTATTGTGCATATTACAGGGTTTTCACAGGCTTTTCTTTCATCCTGTTCATTACATTATTCTGTCTTTGTCAGATCTTCCCCCTGAGGGGTCCAGTGGAAGGAGGCACCCTGCTGACAGTACAGGGCAGGAACCTGGGCCGGAGGGCTGGAGCAGTAAAGGTCTCTATTGGAGATGTGCCATGTACTCTCCTGCCTAAGCGCTACTTCGTCTCTGTAGAGTAAGTATTATGACATATGGCTGAATTGGGATTGAGTGTTTTCTGAAGCATACTTATTCAATTATGTTTTACATCATCTACATTGTCTAAAGAAATAAAAGAAATAAGGTTATGTCCTACACATCAATATCATTTGTATGTGAAACCCTGCTAAAATATGCAGTTATGCTGCAGCTAGAACTGGTGAGATGACAGCTAACAATTATCTGTTGTCATGGTAACCTGACATGCTTTGAGGCAGGTGAGTGGTCAGGTGGACGGCAGGCATAAATATAGACTCTTAGAACGAGTAATGGAAAGATTTGTACTTTTAAACTTTTAAAGAAAATCCTGACATGTAGATCTCAGCCCTGAGCACAGTGTGAAACCAGACCTGACCACAGTACATACATACATGTATATTATTATTATTATAATTATAGTTATTACATTTAATGGATAGAGGAAGTTGTTAAAAAAAAGTTGGGAACGCTTGAATACCTGTAATACATTTTTGTCATGTTTTTTAAAGGGAAACACCACCGAGGAGCTGCTCGTGTGAGCCAATTATACTTTTCAGTTTGTAACTGACAAGGTTTTATTTAAAGAAAACCCCAGATGAGCCACCTTAAAATAAGTTACTAAACTTCCCCTCACAAATCACGATCATTGATAGTGACAGAATCTGCCTCTTACATGTCCACCAGTCTTGAAAATAGAACACCGACCATCCCTGCATTGTTTAGTTTTCATGCATTCATGAGGCTAATTTTCACAAATATTATTATGCAGCACACTTCTCATTTTAAATGACTCCATCGCCATCCCTCCGTAGCTCAGGGACCGTCACACTGTCACCATGGAGACAGCAGGACCCAGCTTTGACACCTGTATAACAGAGCTCAGTGGAAGTCAGTAACTCTATAGTTGTGTCCAAACTTCCATTCAGTATCTGTAATGTTCCTTGAATGGAACTGTTTATCTGGTCTTGCTCCACTGAAGCCAATCATTGTATTAAGACCAGTTGGATGGTGACCTGCGGGCCTCACCTGTCACTCCAGCTGCCTGACACATTCCCCGAAACCACACATGTCGAAAACAGCGAATCGCGTTTCACTCCTGGGGTGTTCTCATCTCCTGTCGTCGTTCCTCGTTCCTCATTGGCTCCCGAGGCTGGTTGTTATGACAGCAAAGCATATCGCCGTTGCTGGAAGTGGCACTGACAAATCATAACACGTCAGTGCATCTGACAATGTCAGCACATTTGACACACATACACACACACACACGTGCACAAACACACTTACATCTTTATATTTCTATCCTTGTGGGGACCTCTCATTGATTAAATTTGATCCTATCTCATCCCTTTAACTCAAACCCTTTACATTCAACCATAACATTTAATCTTACCTTATTATAAGGTAACACAAAAATATCCTCATTCAGAAGATGTAAATTCAAGCTAGCTCTTGCAGAAATGCCATACATGCATACTCACGAGCATGCACACACACACCTGCACATGTGACCTCATTTACAAGGGCTGTTGAGACAGGTGTCTGCTCGTGTGTTGAGAGGTGAAAGTTCACATCTGTGTGCCAAAAGGAAAATGTGCAGCACTGGAGAGGCTGCGCTCCACTCACTCAGTGTTAACATTTTAATTAATGGCACAGCACAGTCTGGGCACACCTCATTTACTGGAGTACTTCTCTGAATATTTGGCTCAGATCCTCCATGCTGCCCTCCCTATCATTTTAATATGAGCCTTGAGTGGCCTTCGCCCTGTCCGTTTAGCTGCAACGCAGACAGCACTCACATCCAAAACACACACAGGCTTGATTATTGACAATCGTCATCATCCACTCAAGGGAAATGATTCGAGACATCTTCACAACTAGCCAAAATATCACCCTCGGAAACCCATAATATCTCCACAGTGGGGCGGTGCTGGAATGTGGAGCAGAGGTCACTTCAGGCTCTGTCTGCTTTATGTCCTTTGACTGGGATCACACTGCATCAACATCACACACACACACACACACACACCAGGGTATCTGCAGGTCTGCAAAGGTCTTAAAAAGTATAGAATTTAGTTTTTCTCAAAAACGGCCTTATAAAGTATTAAAAAGTCTTACATTTAATTTACAAAATGGTGTTGTATCTGATAGCGGGCTGTTGGGAGACATCACACACCTATAAATTAAAGTGGGATTGTTGCAACAGTGGATTGCACGCACAGGAGGCTGTACAGTCCTTTTTTATGGCGTTTCAGTGTCAATCCATGAATAGTCATGTTTCATTTTATTTGTCCTTTTTTTCCATTTCTTCCATAAATCAGAGCATGTGAAATGATGCATTTCTTCAAACAGGTGCGCATCTGCCCACATGACATGTAACTGACAGAAGTGTAATCTGAGTGTAATGACATTCTTTATCTGGTGCTCCTGTAATTAATGAACAGAAATATAGACTACTATCAACAGATGGCTGATAGTGCGGGTTATTTTAGAAGGCTTAATTGGGCTCATTAAATGCTGCAGTGGTTCAGCGTTGGGTTCGGTTAAAACAAGGAATTTGTTTGAATAGTAGAAAGTCTGACATTCAAAAACTCTGATACAGCTTTCTCCCTGGTTTCAGAGCCTTGACCCCAGCCAAGCCCAAATGTGTCCAGCCCAGCCTCATCTTACCATATGTCCTGCCAGGTCCTCCTACATAAAACACAGCTCCTCCGCTTATGTAAATTCCCCACAGTTCCTCTGTCAATCATCCGATCACTTGCTGAGAATTTCTAACCACTGTAGCGCCAGGCGCCTGACTAAATAAACCGACAGGGTGTCAAGCTGGAGGGGGATCATGTGAGGTGATAAAGGTTGTGTTACCTCCCCCCAGTACATTTATCCCAGTGAGGCCCCAAAACAGTAGATCCCTGTGCCTCGGTACACCACCGTATCATTAATATGAGACGTCCCTGTAGAGCGCGCACTGATGACACAAGGCTTAATCACAGCCAGGGGGCGAGAGAACAAGCCTCAGCAGCCCCTTAATCTCCTCTGTGGTTAGACACATCTGGTCTGGGGAGCTTTGAACTTTACATATCCTAATATCAGATATCTCAAGGCTTTATTGGATTCCATATGTAAATGCAATATGGTTTGATGAATTAGCTCATAACCACCATTCTCCAAGATTAATTATGTGTCTTTGTTTAGTGGTCATGATCAAGATCTCTTTCTTCATCTTTATATTGGTTTCCCCTCACTTGCAATTTGAGTTGAGCAACTCCTTTTGTTTTGTTTTTTCGAAAGAGTTTATTAAATTAAAATTATAAGCTGCTTTTTTTGAGTGTTCTTATCCATGATCATTGTTTCTTTTTATTAACTGATCTCTGATTATGGTGTTTTGACAACCAAACAAGGAGGTCACACTATTTTTGAATTCCCTAGGCTGGTGTGTGTCACTGGGCGATCTGAACATGACAGGACAGATATTGTCCAAGTAGATGTGGATCAGAGCGGGATGGGGACGTCAAAGGAGAGCTTCTCATACTTAGTGAGTATCCTCCAGACATCGACCCTCCTGCTGATCTTTCCTTTCTATTCTCTCTGTCTCTCCCTCCACATTCTTCTTCTTCTACACTCTCTTGTTCCTTGTTCCCCGCTGGGAAAGCCTTCCCAAGTGTGTCAGTTGAGTGTTAACAGATGCGTTTTATGGTTCTGAGGAATGCGAGTGTGTGGGAATCTTCAAACGTTCATCTGAGCTGCAACTAAGCACCATTGTCATTCTGCACTCGCTGCCAGCAAAAACAAATATGGCGATTGTTGGAATGTCCCTTTGCTCTGAATTCATCACTGGTCGAGGCAAGCTAGCCAGCATTGTGTTAATGGACCTCGACCCACACAGTCTCCCATTGGATTCAGAGTATTCATACAGTGGAAATACCCGTGTAAGCCCTTTGTGTCTTTTTGTTTATAGACAAAAGAGTTGTTCATAATTCAGTGCTGGATCGGTCTATCATTTCAGCGGCTTCTAACAGCGGCTCTGCCTGTGAGTCATCCCACAGTGAAATCACCCTGATCTTCAAGCCCTTCTTGATACATGAGGATGAGGAAAATCCAGAGCAACAAACATTATGCCGTACTGCTGTGGGAACTCCTCTCTGGCTTCCTCATTCTACTCTGAGATGCTCAGTGTGAGGGAGGTTTTTACTGCAGGGTATTGAGGGGAAGATGTGGGAGAAAGGGAAAACTGTTTTGGAGACAGGATATGCGCCTCTACTGCATCTCCTTCCTCGAACCTTTAGACGGAAACATCTGCCTCCTTACGCCCACTCTGACACACAAACACACAATAGGTCTCCTCCATCCGTGCACGCTGAGGAGGAAGTGAATCCTGTCAGTGAGGATAAGAGGTTTCCCTGGAGGCGAGGTTCATGACGGGGATAAAAGTTCGGGAAGAGCAGGAATGCTGATGCTAGTAGCTGCAGAGTTGGACAGGGATATTCATCTTCGCCTGAGGAGTGTGTGTGTGTGTGTGTGTGTGTGTGTGTGTGTGTGTGTATGTGTGTTTGTGTGTTTGCATGTGACTGTGTGTACATGCCGTTTTTCATGTGTATGCATGAACATTATTGCTTCTTACCAGCAGTATATCTGTCCTGCAAGCATGGGCCCAAAGGCCTGTTGGCTTCAGCCGCACTTTAACATACTGCAACATGAGCTGTCTTCACAGTTTTCTTCACTAGTTTACTGTCATAGTCAGCAGCTGTCTCAGCCACTCTGTAAAGACAAGATATTTGAATCTCAAAGGATGAGGAAAGATTTTATTTAGTGTCAGTAAAAAGCATCATAGAGCACAGAACACAGTTTTGAGTAAGCCTGTCTTTTTCAGTGACAGAAGCTGTCAGATGACTAGTGATAAATTTGAAGCCTTGTTAGTCATGTGCTGTGTCTCTCGTCTGTATCCAGGTCCCAAAGCTGCTGTCCATGGAGCCAAGGAAGGGCTCTCGTGCTGGAGGAACTAGGGTGTCCATCAGGGGGGAACACCTGGACATTGGCTCTCAGATCAGAGTCATGGTCAACAACACGCTGGAATGTATCATCACAGAGTGAGTACTTATTATTTTGCGTTTGAAGGCGCTTTCCTTGTATCAATCTTTTTTTTTTTTTACATAGCTGACACCAAGTGCTACTTATGCAATGACCTAATGATTAAATATTCAACCTGTGTGACTATGCACGGCCTGCATGAAGCTGCCTTCTTGTTTTTGGGGGAGGTCAGAAAGTTTGAAACCTTAGTTAAGCCCAAGTAGAGTCTCAAGTCCTCATCTTTCATACTTAGCACGCAGAGCTGTCGTAATGTGCTTTGTTTCAAAAGAGTGCTTGTATGAAAATCTGCCAAACTGCAATAAACATAACTTTGATTCTAAGTGGAAAGGTTTTGGGGTTTGAACACTTGTAGACATCACGAGATGTGCGGTTACGATGGTTACCTCATTTTGTAGGAGAACAGATGAAACCATTGAGTGCACCATGCCTGCAGCCTTACAAGCACACACTGACTCAGTGGCAGTGTGTGTGGAGTTTGAAAACCTTCCCTGTCAAAGTGCCGAGCTCAGCGCCACCTACGCCTACGAGAAGAACCCCACCATCAGCTTCATCCACCCCAAAAAGAGCTACCTCAGGTAGGCAGACTGCTACACACACCACGAGCATTAAAAACAAAATGTCTTAAACATCTCAAGCTGGATTACTCTGCGGTTTCCCTCCCAGAGTCACTGACATAAGTCGTTATTGTAATGTCGTCCTGATGTGCAGCATTTTCTTCTATTGTGTTCTAAATAGCACAGCATGTGTGTGACAGCGTAGCGGCATGTCTTTGATGACATGTGAGCAGATTTTCACTGCAGTAGAACTGTTTTGCATTATTATCTGGTCCCCTGTTTCTCTCTTATGCAGTGTCCCAAAGTATTTGCATCCCAGGATGAATTTGCGACATTTTTGTCATGGCTGACGAGATGTGACTCGCTGTCAATGTGTGTGTGTGTGTGTGTCGCAGTGGTGGCAGGACCATCACGGTGACAGGCCAGGGTTTTGATCTGGTGCAGAGCGTCACCATGCAGGTTCAGGGAATTGGACAAACGGTGAGTAATCATCTGAATTGTTTCCTCTTTTTTTGACCTTTTTTTTACATTTTTAATGTCTCATGAAGTCATCACGCTTCTACCAACCTAAAAGACCTACAGGACTAGTTTGACATTTTGGGAAGTTGCTTTCTAGCAGAGAGTTAGATGAGAAGATTGATACCACTCTCTATATCTGTTGCTTAAATGTGAAGCTACAGCCAGCAGATTGTTAGCTTAACTTAGCATAAAGACTGGAAACAGAGGGAAACAGCTAGCCTGGCTTTGTCCAAAGGAAACAATAAATAGTAGAATTATTAATAGTAGTTTGTGAGTTTTATGTTTCTGGTAGGCATATTTTTTACCTTATGGATTTACATCATGGATCTTCTCATTTAACTCTCACCAAGAAAGCAAATAAGCATATTTCCCAAAATGTCAAACTATTCTTTTAAGAAAGATACACACAGACAGTCTAAAGTGAATTATGTTGCAGGTAGATCATGTCATTAACCATCTGATAGGCGGATGGAAAATGCATTTTAAGCTACCTTGTCCTCTCTGGTCCTTCTTCAGCACTGCACAGTGGTCTCCCCCTCCATGATCAACTGCCCATCCCATGCATCCAGCCAGTCCCAGCAGACCTCTGTGCAGTTCTTCCTGAACGGAGTCCTCTACACGGGTGACAGCCCCTCTTCCTTTGACAGCGAGGCAGAGGAAGAGGAGGATGAGCCTCATAAAGCTCACTTCCTGTTGGAGTACGTGGAGGACCCCCAGTTCTTCACGGCCAACAAGGAGAAGCTGATTAAACACCATCCAGGAGAGCCACTGACACTCATCATCAACGTGAGTGACACTGCTGAGGCAGGAAGTTCAGATTAGTGCTTCACCGCTATGTTGTCACGTCAAGCAAATGTTCAGCTCCAGTTGAAAGGGTATAGGATGCTGTTTTATTGATTACATATACTAAATATTGTATAGTTGGTAAAAGCAGTAGTTATGATAGGAGACCTTTAAAATGTATTTTACACAATGTGTTTGATTCAGATTCAACACCATTGTGCAGAAATAGTTTGCAATAGCACGCGTGTTACATCATGAATGAATCAGCAATTCAATCTGAATGTCAAATATGAATCCTTTTGAATTGAGAGTCTCCAGCCACACTGCAGCTTTCTGTAATTTGGCACAGTGGTGCTTTGAGCTGACATCCGCATGAGCAGCAAGCTAAAATGCTCACAATGCTCACAATGACAATGCTGATGTTAAGCAGGTAATGGTTATCATGTTCGCCATCCTAGCTTGGTGTGATAGCATGCTAACATTTTCTAACTTGCACTAAACAGTACAGTACAGTTGGGGCTAATGGGAATGTCTTGATGATGGCACAATTTATCCTGAGGGGGACATGAATGTCAATGCACCAAATATCACAGCAATCCATCCAATAGTTGTTGAGACGTTTCACTAAAAAACAAAAATGTTGACCTCATGGTGGCGCTAGATGATAAGTCAGGGACTCACCAAACAAGAATACATCCTCTGGGGACCATGAACTCCTGTACAATGTCTGTTGAGATATTTCAGCCTGGACCAAAGAGGTGGACTGACCAACCAGCACTGCCATCTGACATCTGACAAAAACACTGACAAGCCTACATTTAATTTCTTGGTGAGAAAAACAGTCAAACTTCTTACCTGCAGCAGAAAACACTTTCTATACACAGACATTTCTATACATAGAACAAGTGATGGTGTTTTCTAAAGGTTGCTTGTTCCTTGGCTTCAAAAGCACCACTGCTGTGAACTGACTGCCCCCACTGTGAACAGCAGACAAGGCAGAACGCTCCTTTATTCATATTCACATAAACTAGAGGCGCATAAAACACATCAAAGGCCCCCGTCCGCTGAAACGTGTTGATTTCTGTTGGGGGTCTGTGGGAGGAGGGGGAGGGTGCAGTGGCAGCTCAGTGGGAGGTCCCATGTTCCTGTGGCCTGGCTGATCTAAGCACCTGTCTGCACGGATTCATCACCCTAAAGGGCCGCCGGCTGTGACACCGTACGACATGCACATGCTAACAGCACAGACAGAGAAGTTTGAACGTGATGCAGCTTCCTCTTGATGTGTTTGTGTGTGTGTGTGTGTGTGTCAGGATGTGGCCCCTGCAGGAATCGCTGCCTCAGCCTGTCTACATGGACGACTTGTCTGTTGTTTCCTGTTTTCTTTGAGAAGGTGGATTCCACTTGTGGTGGTGGACCTGAAGGGGAGAGAGAATGTGTGTGTTTGTTTAATAGGGAGCTTGTTAGTCAGCCAGATCCTATATTAAGGACCTGAGCTGGAATGTGGGTGGGTTTTGTTTGCTTTCATCCTGTTTTGGCCTCTAGAATCCATTGTTTTGGTCCGATGAGTTTAAGTGTGAAAACGTTGTTGAATATGGAGGTTGTACAGTATATTTTACAATATGTTCAAATGTATTTTGTATGATAGTTTAATGCTCATTTTGTCTGTATGTGTGTATGTACAAATGTGTATGTGTATGCATGTGTGTGTGTGATGTGTTAGGAAGCATTTGTTGACAGAGACCCAGGGGGTGGCATCCTGCAGTAGGGACAGGACAGGGCCCTAAGGGTGTAATCAAAGCAAGGAAGCACACTGGGGATAAACACACACACACACACACACACACACACACACACACACACACACACACACTTCCTCGCTAGTCATTCTTTGTAATAAATTGCAGTCTCATACAAATTCGGTCTTATTTTCGTAGTTTTGGCCATCATTAATAATAACATGGCACATACCAAGTTAATTGCAGAGATCTAGGAATGCTGTGACAACACTAAAAGGAAGTCGCCCAGGTTAGCTAAACTCATTTAGAAGAAAAAAACAACCAATTATACAGTTTGAAACATTCATCAGAGTTTACAGACTGACTTCCTGGTTCAGTTTTACCTCCAAATGAAGTGCTTTAGATATGTAGCTCAACTCATCGTCTGTCCGCATGTTTCTGAGCGATGTTGCCACGCTCCCTGATCTCAGCAATCACTTCAGGAAGTACAATGATGGCCAAACCCCAAAAAATGAGAGCCAAGTTGCAACCCGAAATTTTGATGTAAGACCAATATGAGTGAGAAATAATCACTCAGTCAACATACTGTACAATCTTATAGCCTCATGTTCTGTAACTGTAAATGAAATATGGAGATGTGATGACTATTGACATCAAAGGGGAATTCCAGTGATTTAAATTTGCACTGCCAGAAAGTTTGAGGACTTAAGAGAGACAAAAAAAGGCAGAGATACCTCGACGTTTAGCCTCTAGTACGGGACAAGCTCAAAAACACTGGATCCTGTGTTAATCATGATGCAATTCAACAGCATCTTTCATTAAACGCTAGGGCTACAGAAGAACCACAGAAGACGTTGTACAACTATTTTGTTGTTGTTTAGTAGTACTCCTTGTGACTAGTAAACTGAACTTCATGAATAAAATGGGTGGCGTGCCGCAACTACAACTTAGCAATGAGAGGAGGGACTTGGACACGGGACAGAGTTGGATTGATTAAAAAAAGGGACAGGGCAGCTTATTCCAACGGGCTCCTGTAAAGGCCCTGAGAATGTTATTTTGGGCAGAGGCAGGGATGACTGTCAGCGGGTTTGTTTGTAGAAACTTCGCTGGCCATGTGAGAGAGAGGCAGCGGGAATGTTTGCTGCTTTAAGCTGAACTCTAGCCCAAACTAGATGAGTTTTCTGCTGGCTTCCTCTGTGTGACAGCTGCGTGACAGGCCTGCCACAGCTCGGTTTTCGATGTGTGTGTATTCAAGAATGCATTAAAGCTGCTGTGTGTCTTTATGAATGTTATCTGTGCCTGTTCAAACCAGGCCCACTCTGCTCTATTACCACTGACCGGCTGACGTCTGTTTTTGTTCGTTTCTGGAGCAGAAAGGGCCGAGCGATCTGGAGCTGGTGCCGGAGGAATACTCGGTGATGATTGGCTCCTATCCCTGTAACATCAGCTTCCATAACGACCAGCTGTTCCACTGCACCATCAACGGACTTCTGAGCTCCAGCGAGAGCGAGCTGCCTGTCACTGTAAGTATGCAGGCATGTTCAGTAAAACACCACAATGAAATACACATACAACCTCGTGTTGAAAATATGCCTGGATAGACCCTGATAATGTAACGATATTGCCCATCTGTCACACAGTACTCAAGCAAAACATGTAGTCAGAATCCAGACCATCTGTGATGATCATTGAAACAGATTTGATCTGCACAGGTCCATGCACAGGCAGTGATATGCGTGTGTCTCTCCTCATCCATTATGAATGGGTTGTAGGCTCTGAGCATGCCACCATGAATCAGCAGTTAGCTGGGGTGGTGCCACAGTAGAACAGTGCAATGTTTACCGTCCCCTTTATCTCTGTAATCCCTTATCAGTCCGTCTATCATCGCTGACACACAGACACACACATCTGCTCACAGCGAGACCAAAGTCTTCTGGCTCTATGATGATCTCACTCCTCGCTTGTGTTTTTGTTTTGTCTCCGAGTTCTCTCCGTCACAATTAAAGGTCTTAATCAAGACGTGGTCGAGCCCTGCGCAGTCCTGATAGAACCAGACACTCGCTTTTCCTCTACCCACGTTTCCCATCTGTTGTTGTCCATTCTGGTCGGTTTTGATAGGGCTTTATTAAGAGGGGAAAGCATTCATCTATATTTAAACATGAGCCAGACTGTGAATGGTTTGCCGAAATAGCTCAGAAACATATGTTAGTGTCTCTGTCTGTTGAGTTGCACTGTAAGAAGCATTTCCCCATTTTGACAGAAATAGAAGGAAAGCTCTTTTATTTCTCTCTCTCCTTGTGTACCTGTGGCTCGCTCGCTCTCGTACCCACCCGCCACCCGTCTGTCTCTCAGGATGTCTGTGAATAAACACAGGCAATTAGCAAGGACATAAAGGCAGGGCAAGGGTCAAATGAGATGTCATAACACAAATGGGTGGGCTGCCTGCGCGTGAGCAGCGAGGATGATTAGTGAGCACATTCGACAGGGACATAAACAGGCCACATGTGGATTTTCCTTTGTGTGTGCGCATTTGAATAAATGCATACATGTTGGGCTGTTGTATAGCTTGTGGCCATTTGTGTTTCTTTACTTACTTTCTGTGGCAGATCTATTTTTACATGCCTGCGTTTTGCTTGGCTCTGAAGTGGAGCTGAGCAGCAGAAGTGGATGTGGGGAAGCAGTGTTTTTTTTCTTTTCTTTTTTTTGTACCTCGAGCGAAACAGGAACATGGAACAATGGCATTTTCCCCTCCATTACGCCAGGCCCTGGCTGTTGCAGTCTCTGGAAGAGGGCCTTCTCTTGCTCGTCTTGGTAAATAAATGCCTGGACCAGAAAGAGAAAAACGAGGGAATGAGAAAAGAAGGAGGGAGCCCTGTGAGCCAGTTTCCCCCTCAGAGTAAGACCAGTGTAAGAGGGATTTGGTTTGAGGACTGGAGGCTTTTAATCTGAGGCTCTTTTTATGAAGTATGTTCGGATTGGGGAAGGAGAGGGAAAGATGTGTGGAAGGACCACAGAGACCCTGCTGACTAATCAGAAGGCAGAAGTGAAAGTCCCTTTCTTGTCACATCTGGGTTACTCTGAACTGGGTGACTCCTCCAGCTCGTTGCAGCGAGAGGCCATTTTTCAAAATCTACAGTGTGTGATTTATTTTCTGTGTCTGCACCTGTGTCCATGAAAAAATGATGCATATGTGCATATGTGCAAGTGTGCAAGCACTTGTGTTCCCATTAAGAACTGCCTGTGTTTTAGTGCATGCATTTTTACAAAGAAAATACTTAATGCACCAACTGTCTCTGCTCATTACTGCTCTGTCTGTCTCTGTCTCTGCCTTTGTCTTCATCTTCATCTTTTACTTTCTCTCTCAAACCCAAATGTGCTTTATTGGCTCCTCATGATGAAATACAGTATTGCTACTGCAGATGTCCAAGGTTTACAATAGTATAATGCTGAATTTCAATTTCAGTTTTATTTCTATAGTGCCAAATCACAACAAAAGTCATCTCATGACACTTTACAAATAGAGCAGGTCTCGACCGACTCTTTATAATATAACAACAACAATTGTATTAACAAATACAACTAAGGATTATATTTGACTTCAACTTTTGACCCAAGTATCCAGGGAGGTTTTTAACAGCTGCCGAAGTCCATGCCTTTATTTACGACTTCTGTAATTGTCTTTACTGCTACTTTAGGTCAGTCACTCGTCTCCAACTTATCCATCTCTCCAATTCTTGCGTCTTTGCACAGCTTTTTGGGCTGTGGCGATGTCTGAACAGCAGGTCACTAGAAACATGGACTAGTGAGATGAAATCTATATCTTGTGTGATATATTTACACCTTTATTTTTCAAAACAGATTGTTGTGTTAGGTAAAATTAATAAAATGAAATGTTTCCTTATGTGTTGGAACGATGGTCTGTTATTGCATGGAACAAATCTAAATTATTGTCTCATAAAAAAGCTATCAAGTGTTATGTGAAGCAGAATTTAAGTTTATGATCATGTTTTTTTATGTTCAGGTACTACTATTAACTACAGGTAGGGTAGGTTTAATGGTCTCCCTGAGGAAGATAAGCTTTGTTTGTTATGCGATTTAGGTGAGCTTTATTGCTCTTTATATGATGATTTAAGGGATATATTATAATGTCCTTCATGGATGATAAAAGACTTGAGTTGAGATTCAGGAAGGGAGCCTTTTGTAGTTGATTTTATTTATAGTGCTTGGTAGAAGAGACTATTTTGTGTTTAGAATATAAGGTTTTATGTAAAAAGTTGAGTTATTTTTCTGACAAATTTCACCCCTGTAACTATATATTTGGTGTCCACATGGGCTGCACAACAAAAAATGAAATAACAGAACATGCTGAGAACCGTAGAAGATACGTGGTAAAAGAAAACTGGTTTTGTAGGAGCTCTGCCCAGTTTCATGTGTCGTTCCTCTTTCTCTTTCCAGGTCCAAGTGGGGAACTTTCGTCACACCATCGCCAAAGTGCAGCTCGGCGGCAGCGAGCTGGCCATTGTGGTATCCATTGTGGTGTGCTGCGTGCTGCTGCTGCTGTGCACTGTGGGTAGGTTGTGTACACGCGCTTACCAGCAGATGATGGATGTGTGCCTGCTGTAGCAATGGATGCTCCAGATGTGGAACAGATAAAAGGAATTCGGGGGTCATAGTTTCTCGCAATTGCTTCATCCCTCCTCAGTACCCGAAGCACAAAGACCCCACTGTTCCCCTCGCTGTCTGTGTGTGTGTGTGTGTACTCTATTCTGTGATCTTAGTGTGAGTGTGTGTGCAGGGCAGGTGTAGAGGGATTTTCACACAGTTTCCTTGTTTGAATCTGTTCTCTTTGTTCGACTTTGTGTGTGACATAACTGTTGAAATAATATGTGCACATAATTTATTTACACTTTCACAAACTTACATTTCTGAGAACATTTTCATTTACATGTTCTCACAGTCAGTGTGCAAATATTTTTCACAGGCTTCACAAAAGGTGATATATAACCATATTTTCATAAAACTCAAAATCTTTTAGACACATTTTTGATCCTGTTTATCATGTTGTGATTTACCGGAAGCTGTCGGTGTGTGATGACAGTCTTTGGGTTGAAACATGCCGTCTCTAAACTGCATCTCGTCTTTCTCAGCTCTTGTAGTGTACTGCACAAAGAGCCGAAGGGCGGAACGCTACTGGCAGAAAACTCTACTCCAAATGGAGGAGATGGAGTCCCAGATCAGAGAGGAGATCCGTAAAGGTGTGTTTACACAAGAACCCACACATGCACGGCCACACGCACACACACATACACGCTCTCTACTATTGTACAAGCTCTTTTATGGGAGTTGTTTGGACCTAAAATGTGCCGATTGACTTGAAAAAAAGAACGTGTGGGAAGACAGAAATATTGACCACATATATTATGTGTGTCCGTGTGTGTGTGTGTGTTTGTTTGTTTGAGATTTTTTTCTAGTCTGAAGGAGGAGGGAGATACAACAGTTGACAGATTTGTGCCTAGTAAGCGTGACTCATAAAACACAGTGTCTGACAAATGATCAGTCACACGCAAGATGCACTGAGTGGCCACATCGCCTCTGCTGTGTCTACCCTGTAGGAACAAAGCCTATGTGTGTGTGTGTGTGTGTGTGTGTGTGTGTGTGTGTGTGTGTTCAATGTCTGTCTGTGCATGTGTGTGTGTGTGTGTATCTAGGGCATTCGAGTAAAGCCGTGTGAAGGCCACTCCGTGTCTGAGCACCCAGATTTATGGCGCAGAGATAGGGGGATGGATAGAGAAAGAGAAATGGAGGGAGGAAGCGATAGGAGCGGGAGTCACGGCCGCAAGTCCGGGGAGAAGCAGAGGCGTGGGAGGGAGAGGAGGAGAGGTTATTTAGTCAGAGGACGCAGATGGATTTGTGGCCGAGTTCAGGGTGAGTGTGCAAAAAGCGAGGGATACTTCTTCTCTGATGAAAGATGTGATAAAAGCTGGAGTGAAGGAAGGTGGGAAATTGACATATTCCAGGTTACAGGAACGGGAGGGTTTTGGTATTTGTCTGAAAAGAGAGGCAGAGGGGGAGGTTTGGTATTCTGTGTCCAATCAGGAGCTGATGGCGTGAACTGACTGGTGATTTAAAGGACACTTTAGTGAGCAGGAAGATAAATAACCTGGAGGGGTGATGAAATATGTTTTAAATCCCTCAGGTCTAGTATTCCCTTATTTCTACACAAACACGGTCTGAAGAAACTGGCATTGTAACCCAAATACGTCTCTCATCCTGCGACAGGAAGAGGTTTTTCCATAAAGGGATCTCTAGCGTCTCATTAGAGCAGAACATTATCCTCTCCTGGAGCATGCTAACCAATAACGTGGCTACAATATTAGCATGCAGATTCAAGTCAGCGTCTGTTGGTGCTGATACTGTTTCTGCAGCATGTAAACCTCAGCCTGCACACATGTTTTGGATGAGGGCCTCCGACTGGATTTGGCTCCTCTGATTGTTGTTTGGTAAATATTTGCCTGCATGCCTTGCACAATCTGGCAAAGAGAGAGCGGAAGAGAGAGAGGAAAAAAGATCAGAGGGTCAGTGTTTGGTACATTTAGTATTCAACCAGAATGTGACACTAGATCAAGGAAATGAAATCAAACATTTCTGTGTCCGATCTGAAATCTCGTCAGCCGGCCAGATTCTTACAGATCCCACGGCAGCCTGGGAGAATTTGATGGTTATTACATTAGCCTGTGAACAGATTTCTGACTCATTTGGCTCAGCAACAAATGAAGCTTGAGGAGCCAGAAACAGGACTGTGGTTTTAAAACTCCCAGGATCCAAGCCCTTCTGTTTTTTTCTCTTTGCCCTTTCAGGCTTTGCAGAGCTGCAGACGGACATGACAGACCTGACCAAGGAGCTGAATCGCAGCCAGGGCATCCCCTTTCTGGAGTACAAACAGTTTGTCACACGCACGTTCTTCCCCAAGGTGAGAAAGCCTATTTTTCCCCCGCTATCTGATTTCATACTGGCACTCTGACAATACCATTTTTCTCAATGGGGTTTTAATATTTGTTTCCCCCCACATGTCCCATTTCACATTTCCCACTGCTCGTAATATGCAGGTTGACAAATTCACCTTGGAACTTTTAAACACACAGTAGACGTCCAGCGAAGTGTAGCTCAGTTTGCCACCCTGCGGGAGAGTTAATGCGTTCTCTATAGGTAAGCATGTTTTCTGATGTGTGATCCACCCTGAAGGTAGACTGTGGGTCTATCTGCCGGTGGGTGTTTTCCCACCGATACAGACAGACACAACTCAGCAGGGTTTGTCTTCCAACCACATGCTTGGACTTTCAAGGAGACAGAACAATGGCGGGCACTGAGACAAGGAAACTTTCCCCCTGATTTCTCAAAACACACTCCTCACTCAGCTTACACACCCACACTGTTTTGCAAGTTTACATGCTCTTGCGCAACGGCTCCCGCGCTGGTTCGTTGCAGTGGATGCTGGACACTGTTTTCTGTTGTGAGGGAAGTGAGTGGGGAGAGTGTTGAAAGGCTGCATGGAGGGAAACATAAATTCAAGTGTTGCAGTATCGTTTCTCCGTAGCTTTCCGTATAGACAGCAAACACTCACGACCCTTTTTCCAAGAGAGCTTCTGGCCCTCTTAGATTACACACACACACAACAGTGTTAGACACAGACTTTGACACAGACAAGCCAAATGTAGCTGCCTCTTGGCTCTGGGTCAGCTCGCCTCTAAAGCCATTAAGGCTCATGACGTTTCGTGTCACGGTGTCATGTTTCCTTTTCATGGTCAGTCAGGGTCTATTCAGGGCCTCGTTGAGAAATCCTTTGGGTCCAGACTGCAAATTTACCGCCAAAGTCTCGAGGCCAGCTCTTTTTGTTTTCCCTGTCTATCCGTCTTCCCGTGTTTACAACTAGAGCTGACTTTGTAATACAGTTTTCTGTGTGTGTTTATGTGTTTTTCAGATGTATTCAGATTACGAGAAGAGCCTGGTCCAGCCCGCCTACGAGAACGATGGCCTGGGCCCTCGAGCGCTGCCAGAGACTCACCCGCTGCTGCAGGACTGGCAGGTGAAGGGTTAAGCCATTAGGATGTTAGGTTAGGTTGCGCTTTTGTCTGCCAGAGTGCCTTGATTTGGGTCCTTCGTCACTCCCTTGGTTCTCAACTGGGTCACACTGAAGCTTATTAAGGTTTCACAGTGGAGTGTGTTGTTGATGAGGAGTAAAGAAAAGCATATTGGGCGTTTTTGTGTGCTTGTTATAATGTGTGTGGTATATGTCAGTGTACTTTATGTCTTTGTGTGAACTCACACTCTCTTGTGTGTGCGCAGATGAATACTAATGCGTGGCATTCAGTTGTTTCTAGTGAGTGAGAAATTCAGCTTGTCAAAAAAGCGCTGCCCACCAAGTTGATGGCAGGTTGTTGACATGCTTCCCACTGGCTCTTGGACAACCGAACAGTATGCTTTTCATCGAAATCCATCTCTAGTTGTGTGTGTGTGTGTGTGTGTGTGTGTGTGTGTGTATAATGGAGGGGCGGACGGGAGTGAGTGTTAAAAAGAGAGAGTGGGAGAGGGAGCGTGCACTTTCACACACCTCTGTGCAAACGCTTGCTGAAAGTGAAAGCACGTGCATTGTGTGTGTGTGTGTGTGTGTGTGTGTGTGTGTGTGCACGTTCGGAAGAGAGAAAGATACGATTGCAGTTCTAGTTTTGGGTCGGCAGCCGGGGGGAGCCTGTCTAGCCATGATGAAGTGCCTCGGATCCACATCGTCTTCCCAGGAAGTGTTTTCCAGGTCACAGCAAATAAATCTCACAGGCGGGCATTTATCTTAATGGACACCCCTGTTCTCCTTCTGTCAGGCTGCAAACCACACCATATGGCTGCAGTCCAGAGGGAAGACTTCATCACGCTGCTGCTTAGTCGCACCCATAGATAGGCCACACTCATTAAGTCGACTCGGCACATTTAGAGACAATCACACACAGTCAGGGACCGGAGCAGGAGATACAGACACTGTAGAGAGCATCGGGGAGGGAGGTGTCTGAAGAAGCAGAGGGAAGAGCTGTGATAGAAAGATGAAGTGTTCACTAGATGGGTCACTCGAGACGAGAGGTGGTGGTACAGATCCGGGAGGGAGGGCGCAGCAGGTGTGTAATGGAGTTTAGGTTAAATCACGCAGAGAAATAACCGTTTCATCCCCCTTCTGTCATCAGGCCACCAACACAACAAGGCCGAACATAGAGGAGGGCATCACGCTGTTCTCCACTCTTCTCAATAACAAGCACTTCCTGATCACGTTTGTCCACGCCTTGGAACAGCAGAAGGACTTTGCTATACGAGACAGGTAAATGCATCAACTGAGGCCATTAAATCAGTAGAATTTACAGATTTACAAGATTTATTTGCACTATTCTCTGAGTAACCGATGTCAGAAAGATGTTGAAAAGATGTAATTTTTTGAAGCAGCAGCAGAGGTGTTGTATTGGATTGCGAGGTGTTTTTAAAGTTGCTATAATCAATATTATTGATTAATAACGGATCAAAGGTCTACATGTATGTGAAAGGTGTCGCTTGTAGTAACAAACCCACAGAGAAATATCATCTGAGTGTGCAGTTCCCCTCATCTCTACAGGGCGTTATAAAGCGTCTTTCAGCTCATTGTTTTGGTTTTACGGTCCATAACTTTGCTGTTTTGGTTGACCCTCGTTGCTCTCGTCAACCTTGTTTCCAGCCCAGGACCAAGACAGACAAGGTTGGCAAGTAGCTGGTGAACAGTGGACCAAAAACCAGCTAATAAACACAGATATAGAATATTTGAAACACATTTCAATACAACAGAAGCACAAACTATACAGCCTCATCACTTAAACACTAAAGTAGTCGTCTAAAATATAGCATGGTAGTATTTATGGTACAGCTTTTGCATTGCATTAAATTTTATACAGAAGGTGTCTCTATTTTTACCACAGGAGCTTCTTTACTTCTTGTACAAGGTTGTCTGCAGCTGCTGCTTACAGCACAAAAATATCTTCACTGTTTAGAAAAGTTGTTGCTCCAGCTTTGTAAATACTTGGTCATTTATCAGTGTTGCTGTTTTGGTCCTGGTGTCCTAAACCTAGCCAGTCATTGTGGCAAGACCACATCCCTGTCTCAGCTCAGCGTCAGCACTTGCTGACTGATGTGCCCCCTTTCTCCTGGATTAAAGGGGCTTTGTTAGGGAAATCCCCCGCACCTCTGGACTTACTCAACCAGACACTCCCTGCATTAGATCAGATCTTTATTTGGCTCTGCGGTCACAGGTACTGTGGGGAGGACGAAACCTTGTTGTTGTTTCTGTAAAGTAGTTATTTTTAAATCTCCACTGGCCCCACACAGGGCATGTTCACAAGAGCATGTTTTTGCTCATCTGTCTCCTCTGCTAATCTGTTTTCTCACCCTTCAGATGCAGCCTGGCGTCTCTGCTCACCATCGCCCTCCATGGTAAACTCGAGTACTACACCAGTATCATGAAAGATCTGCTGGTGGACCTGATCGATGCTTCGGCTTCCAAGAACCCCAAACTGATGCTGCGCCGCACTGAGTCCGTTGTGGAGAAAATGCTGACCAACTGGATGTCCATCTGCATGTACAGCTACCTCAAGGTGAGGGTGGAAAGGAAGGAGGCTGAAGCAAAGTTATGAGGCAGGATTGATTAAAAAGAAGTACCACAGCTCTGATTTTTGACTCCACCCCACTGCCACTTTCTTCAGGAAACAGTGGGCGAGCCTTTCTTCCTGCTGCTGTGTGCAATCAAGCAGCAGATCAACAAGGGCTCCATAGACGCCATCACAGGGAAGGCCCGCTACACGCTCAATGAGGAGTGGCTGCTCCGTGAGAATATTGAGGCCAAGCCACAGGTCTGATACCACACTCTCTCTCTCTTTCACATCCTCAGTTGCTTTTTTAAAGGTCAATGTCAAATTAAGTGGACTGCCAGAAAGTTTCAAGTCATGGTGAAATTCAAAACAAAAAGTTTGAAATGTGTTGCCCACTGTTTGTCTTTGCAGAACATCAACGTGTCCTTCCAGGGCTGTGGCATGGACTCGCTGTCTGTCAGGGTCATGAATACAGACACAATCGGACAGGTGAAGGAAAAAATCCTAGAGGTCTTTTATAAAAACCTGCCGTTCTCCCAGTGGCCCCGAGCAGAGGATGTAGACCTGGGTAAGAGCATATTCTCTCCGATTATTTTCATCCTTCTCCCCGTCCCAACCCCTACGAGATATAGTAATCTCCTTTGCAAAAGGTCAATTCCTCTCATGAAGCTCAACTAACCTGAGGCTGCAATATAATAAATGACAGAATGCATCGAGGAGAGTGTACAGTCATAATCACAAAGAGTTATTGCTTTCAAAAGCTGGAGCCTGCAGAGCTGATTTGATTAATGGCCCAAGAATATTTCCACAGGTCGTGACACAGAGAGTTAGAGCATGGCTGCTCTCCGTCTTGCATACTCTTCTCCAAATTTAGGATGAAATTGTCTAATATCACTCCCCTCCCTCCTCTTCCTGTCTCCTTTCTCTCTCTCTCCCGCTTTTTTCTCCCCTCCAGAGTGGTTTGACTCCGGCAGCAACAGTAAGCTTCTGCAGGACCTGGATAACTCCTCAGTGATGGAGGATGGCAGGAAGAAGCTCAACACAGTCTTCCATTACCAGGTGTGTATGTGTGTGTATTTGTGTGAGACCACTGTGGTGGGTGTTGTCATGGTGTACCTGTACGTCCCTGATATTGTAACAGCAACAGCGGGGGTGTTGAAGGTGAGAACTCCTTATAAATGGTGTCACTGGCTGTCCACAGGCGGGAGGATACGCACACAGTTAGTTGTAGGTGCTTCTGTACGATGTTTCTCTTTGTGTGCAGGTCATTTACTGCAGCATCGCTGTAGCAGAGCTGCTGCTTTTATACTGTTGTTATGCAGATTCTGTATTTAGACATACAGCGTGTTTGTGTAATTATTACAGTAATTTTAAAATAAATAACTGTTGATAATTGTCGTCAGTACATTGTAATGTTGTAACTGTTACTGAATACAAAATGTTATTTTCAAATAAGTTACATGTTAATTAACAGTAACTATGATAATATACATGATTTATGTACAGATTTAATCACTGATCACAACATTTTAATACTTAACTTAAAGATCGCCTCCTGACATGTTTTAAAAAATAGAAAAATGCATAGAAAAACATGTTTTTCCACAGAAAAAATATTTCCTACGTCGTTAAGAATTCTTAAAATTACATTACTTCTTTTGAAAAACCCAGAATCTATGAATATGCAAATATTGGTCATTTCAAAAGTTTCAAGAGAAAAGGGCGCCTGCACTCCAAATAGATACCCCCCAAAAAGACGATTTATTAAGTACAATTACGAATGAATATGAATATGACAATTACGTCGTAGCTGGTTTTGTCTTTTTGCCCACTCACCTGATCATGTTGGGATGTGCACTACCTTGAACCAACTTGCAAAAGTTTAACCGCTGGACACAACATGTCTCCTACTTCACTGAAAATTACATTCTTAGTTTTTATGACCAGGAGGTTTCAAGTTTCCACATCACATGTATGTAAGTTGCATAGTGAACCATGATTGGCTTCCAATGAGTTGTGATGTCACAAAATCCTGCTTTTACGTACACGACTTAAACTTTAAGGTGATCAAAAAGAAACTGTGTGAAACATGTGAAAACAAACATACGTCGTTGTGCTCAGTGAAGGTCAAACATTCAAGTGAAGTCAAATTAGCGAAACACATGTTTGGGTGGAGGGGGACTTGCTGACATTATATGAGCCGTTGTGTCTGATATTTATGATGCTTAATCATTCATTAACATGTACCTCAATCATATACTACATACTGCATACTATAATGCAGGAAACTAACCAATCACCATTTTCATATTTAATAAATGTACTTTGATATACATTACTTTATTAATAATGATAATAGTAATAGTACGCATACATACACATTCATTATTATAAATACATTTATCAAAGTAATTCAGGAAATTAAATGATATATATGAATTATATTTGCAATAAATATATTGTAAATAATACATTTTTGTTATTTTTTAAGTTCATTATTAAGTTTTATAAAATTTAACCAAGAAACAAGTGAAATGTCATGTCTGGTATCCCATTACGAGTGTCTGTATGTGTATGTGTGTTTGCTCATGTCTATACTCATTTGTGCGTGAGTAAACAGTTGTTCAGTGACCCGCGACCTTTGACCCTTTACCTGTACTTGTTAAGTGCTCTGTTTAGTTTTTGCTGAGCCATGGGGACAGAGCTGTGAAAGCAGCGAGCTGCAGCGTGTACTAACAGTCCGGGTTCATTGGCAAGGCTGTTCAATCCATTTCACCACGGGTTGACTTTAATGAGCCCAGCCAGGCTCCTGCAGACTTGCCACCACTCTAGATGCACGCAAGACTGACACACACACGCACACACATACCAACACATGCACCTCTCAACACCACACTCCCCTCGAGGGCATGCCTAATGATGCTGTTCTGGTGCACCCCAGCTCACCCCTGACCCTGTGCCCTCTCTCGTCTTTCCTCCCTCTCTCCCTCCCTCCTTCTTCTTCTTCTCTCCCCTCACAGATCCCAGAGGGGGCATCGCTGGCTATGAGCATGAAAGACAAGAGAGACAACACCCTGGGGAGAGGTACGTCACCTTCAAGCGCACCCGCTCCCCGTCGCTTTGTCGCACACGCTCACCCGCACTTGGATAAACACACGCACTCACTCGATCACAGGAAACGGCACATGCTTAGTTGATCACGAGAACACGATACGCTCATGTAAACACGCCTGAAACCACACACCCTCTGGTCCCCAAAAGACACAGCGGACATCTAAACACACTTGCACCTAATAAATCACGACACATACTCTCCTGCCTCGCATAGGAGTTGCGCCGCCGCTTCATTCGGAGCCCTTTTTTCCGCGTTATAGATGTATTCCATTAGTAAATGTCAGCTTGTGGGAAAAAAAATGCGACATAGGTTGGCCCATTGTCCAGCCGCCTCAATCCGGAATATAATGACTGCTCTGCCTGTTGACAGATGAGTTCACATACAGCGTTTAATGGGCTTGTCCGTTTGTTGTCTTGGGTCTACCTTACATAATCAGTACCAGACCAGAGCTCAGAGTTCTGCTCAGTCTATGTCCATCAAAGCCTCTCCTCTCATTCATACTGGGCCAAAAATAGGCTTATGTGCACCAAACCTGGCTCTGGCTTCAAAGCGTCAAGGGGGTGTTATGAGCCTGTAGTGCTCCCTGGCTAATATAAAACACTGTCCTGCCTGCCTGTGATCAGTGTAGAGGGTCTGGACTGAGGCCCGCTGGGCAGGAGCATCTCTGGCAGAGCAGACTGTAACGAGAACACACGGTGCTGTTGTGTTTGTGTTTGTGTGTGTATCTGCACAAAAGCCTGTCTTTGTTTTTGCTGGTGTGTGTGTGTGTGTGTGTGTGTGTACAATAATTTACTGTATTTATTTGTGTCTGTTTTGAGTTTGTATTTGGACATGCGTCTACATGTATTCGTACGTGCTCATGCATGTGTATGAGTATGTTTGTGTTTAGGTCTATATATAAACCAGCAAGGTTTAATGCTTTTTTCCCAGCGTTGGCCGAGCATTACCATCTCATTACACCGGCTCCAGAACCAATCACAGACCCTGTGTGTCTGTCTCCCCTAATCTCTCTCTTTTTCTCTCCTTTCACTCGTAATCTTTCTCTTTCATTCTCTCAGACAGCTCCCCTCCCCTACCGGCCCACAGTCCACCTTAATCACTTTCTTCTCTCGCATGTACTCCATCTCCCCTGCTCTCCTGTCAATCTTGTTTTTTTTCTCTCCCTCCTATCTGTCACACTCCTCTGTGCTCCCTCCTCCTGTCTCCTCTCATTCTCTCAGGTCTCCACCTTGCTGATTGCACATTGTTTCATGCTGTATGTTTCTTTTCCTCCTTAGTTAAAGATCTGGATACGGAGAAGTATGTCCACTTGGTGAGTATCTCCCTCATAGGTAATCAAAATGTTTCTATAAGTGCGCTCTGAGTTTATTACCAGAGCTTTTCCTGTGTGTGCCACTGTTAGTCAGCCCGGAGCGGGCCTGACGACAGAGAGAATGGGGGTGAATGGAGGTGAAAAGGAAAGCTGCTGAGAGGACATGACAGCGCTAATGCTGCTTAAGCTCTTTTATAAACGTCAGCCAAGATATGGGCCCTTTGACTTTAGAATAATGAGTTCCTTGGAACACAATTTGCCGGGTGAATAGTTAGTTTCACAGGACAGTTCTGTAGTCCTTTTTTTGACACAAGTAGGTGGATTTTGACTGCTTCTTTTCTTCCCCCTACCCCTATTTAGACCTGTGTGAGCAAGTCAGAGATATGATCCTATACACAGCAACCAGAGAAAACCTTGAGAATTTCCCAACTGCCATCACTTCCTCAATTCTGTATATTATTTAGTGCTTCAAAATACCCTCATGTGGTTTCTGGATCATGTGTCTAATGCAAGAAACAGAAAATCCCCCATTTGACAGCTGAGACATGCAGAGACAGTACAGCATTCATTTAGCTACCTATGAGGGGGTTTATTACTTCAACCTGTGAGCGGTATGTTGACCTTTGGCCTCTGCTTTTCCAGGTCCTACCTCATGATGAGCTAATGGAGACCAAGAGGTCACACAGGCAGAGCCACCGCAAGAAGGTCCTGCCTGAAATCTACCTGACACGCCTGCTGTCCACCAAGGTGAGCACAAGAAACAAGAAGAGGCTGTACAGAGAGACTTGAGTTACAGCTTGATATCTATGTCATCTTTCTATATCTTGTTTTCATGGCCCACATTAGCCTCAGGAGCCGTTTAGAAATTCTCACATCCCATGAAACCATCATCTCTGTGTATGTATGAGCCGCCTTTTTTTATTTTCCTCCACAGGGAACTCTTCAGAAGTTCTTGGATGACCTCTTTCAAGCCATCCTCAGTATCCCTCCGGACCGCCCCCCTCTGGCTGTCAAATACTTCTTTGACTTCCTAGAGGAGCAGGCTGACAAACGGGGTATCACAGACCCAGACACCCTGCACATCTGGAAAACCAACAGGTAGACGACTAAACTCTGTTTATTATTAGTCCCCATTGGCCCCCTCACTGTACATGTGCAAGACTTTGAAGGCTTATCTTTCCCTCTCTGTGCAGTTTACCTCTGCGTTTCTGGGTCAACATCCTGAAGAATCCTCAATTTGTGTTTGACATCGATAAGACGGATCACATGGACGCTTGTCTGTCTGTCATTGCCCAGGCCTTCATAGACGCCTGCTCCATTTCTGACCTGCAGCTCGGCAAGGTGAGATTATCTATCTATCCATCTATCTATCTATTTATGTGACACTGTGCACGGTGATAGTTGTCTGGATGTACAGACAACTATCACTGTATTACTTTGATACTGAAGAAAACTTAAAAATGAGATGAGTCTCAGGCAAGTTTTGGAGATACAAGGATTGTCATTTTTCTATGATTTCTAAGCGGGTTAATGGATGGACATTGGAGATAATGATGAGTAATAATGATAATGAAGTGTAAGCCATACTGAATCAAAACAAATTTGTGTTTCATGTCTGTGTGTTAAGATTTGATGTTAATGACTCAGAGAAGGAGTACACATTTTGACACACCTGTCCCAGTCACCTCACGCAGTCTCTTTGTGCCTCACGTCTCTCCCTCCACACCCCTCTGAGGAGGCTCTGATCTATTGTGCTGTACCTATGTATCATAGCTACCTTATTACTGATTAAATACCTGATTAAATAAAGGTTATATATCTGTATATCTGTCAGTATATCTATCATATCTATGTATCTATCTGTTCACCTGTAGATATATATCTATCTAATGCATATGTGCACATCCAAACACACACCTCTCTAGTCCCCCTGTGAAACCTTATCCCTAAGCCTTCAGACTGTCAGCTCCATCTACCTCTCCTCATGTTATTTCAGCCGAGTCGGCTGATCCAAGGTCATGAGCACCAGGGATCTCTTTTTGTGCTGTGCGCGAGTGCCTGCATGTGTGTGTCTGTGGGTGTTCAGGCATTCATATGTATGTCTGTCTGTCTGCCTGTCTGTCTGTCTGTGTCTGTGTGTGTGTGTGCTTGCATGTCAATGTCCTCACTGCTCACAAATCCGTCTCATCCCTCAGACACCGTGACCCTGAGCACGCTCTGCTTCCTGTCTCTCTCTGACTGGCTTCCTCCCTGGAGGGAGCCGAGGACTCATCAAATAATGCTCCTCTTTCACAGAGAAACAGTCTGATTTATATACTTCAGTTCAATGCCACACAGTGCCGGTGCACTCACGGCAGCAATATTCCCATGTGCAGGTACATACCTATGGATGCAGACATACATAAAACCTCCAGCAATGAGACATTTTCACACAGTGTGTCTGCAGCCTCCTCATTAGCATCTCGCATCTGTCTGTGCACGTATTTTGGAGTCACCAGGTTCAAGGATATGGCCACGTGTTCTTCTGTAGTTCAAGGAGACTGGCATGACACACCTCTACTTTTTCCTCGAGTGTTTACAGTCACCTGTTTGTGCGTGAGTGTGTGTTATGGCCTCGGGACAGGGCAATGAAGGGTACGGGGTCTGGATTAGCAGGAGCATAGCAGGGGCGCGAGAGAGAGGGTAGGAAGCTAAGCAACGCTCGCTGTTTCCACGGAAACCCTCTTATCTGGCGAGATGCAGACATGGAGGGCCACGGGGTCACAGGGGGGTTACCAGGCAGATGGGCGAACAGCAGGAAGTGACCTTGTGGACAGGAAGAGGAGAGGGTTCCCTATCGGAAGGAGCGACCATGGCCACAGCCTCTCCATTCCCCCAGCACCTTTAAAACACACAAACACGCACACACATGCAAACAAACACACATATTAGGTGACACAAATAACTCATGACACATAGAAATATTAAGGTGCGCTGTAAGCACATTCACTGATGCTGAAAGCTGAGGCTGGCTGCCTCTTTTTCCCTGTCCTACTTTCTCTCTGTCCCTTTTTCTCTCTCTCGCACACACACACACACACACACACACACTCACTCGCAAACAGTAGTCACCGCTAAAACCAGAGTATGCTCACAACCTCTTAGCCCGGCTACTTTTCTTCCCGCTTGAATAAGCACTAGTGCGAGAGCCTGAAGTGACTGTGGAGAGAGTGGCAGAGGTATGAAGGAGCATTGTTTAGACTGGAATGTTCCCTCTCTGGCTCTGAGTTTTTGAGTCTCCTGCTGGGTGGAAAGGAAACTGTTCCCTCCCCCCATTGTCTCACTGTAGGCTGGTTTAGACGGGGTCATCAACAAATAACATCCAGTATAACTGAACAGCTCCTTATTAGGACATTAGCCCCTGATTGCAGTCTGCACAATAACATACAAATCTCTTTATTAAAGACTGAGATCTGGTGCTAAATTATTAATCAACCCTCAGAAGGACATTAAAAGTTGAAGTTATGACGTATATGGAGCCTCGCAGTGCTTCAGGCTAGCATGTTGTTTTATAGTCACATGTTCCGTACACCCTCCAATCATGTACTTGAAGACAACAAGGCTGAGCTCTGCATCCTCGCTGCTACATTGCTTTCAGCCTCCTCCTGTTTTCGCATTTAGTTCAGGCTCTCAGGCTCAGGCCGGGGGGGTTAGTGAGCTCAGGGTCTGTGTCAAGCTTGCTCAGATTTGTTCCATTGCATCACATGAGCCAAACAAAAATGCATATTGCTGAAATAAATGTTTAAAACTTTGACTTGGTTTTTTTTTTCAGGACTCCCCTACCAACAAGCTGCTGTATGCCAAGGAGATTCCTGAGTACAAAAAGAGGGTGCAGTGCTACTACCAGCAGATACAGGAAATGGCACCTCTCAGCGAGCAGGAGATGAATGCTCACCTGGCTGAGGAGTCACGAGTGAGTAAAGTGTTCACAAAGTCCCCTTGCAATTACATGCAAGCTTTATTCTGGAATTTAATTTAATGTAACAAGTCTGTTGTCCACCCCTTAGAAATACAGAAATGAGTTCAACACCAACCTGGCCTTGACAGAAATCTACAAATACGCCAAGAGATACAGAAACCAGGTAAGAGAAGAGATTCTTACGTTACCTCTCTGTCTTCCTGATCTCAGATCCGGATTAGATATGTTACTCGTGTTTAAACTGGCCCCTTGTCTGCAGCCACAAAACCTCAGTCAACCCCTCTTGCTGTTTTAAGTTTTCGCGGACGGGTATCAGAGCGTGACGTATCAGCGTGGAAGATCATGTGCATGTTGAGAGATGTAGCACACTGTAAACAGCATTTCTTTCCGAGCGTAAATAATCAGATGTGAACAATCTTTCCAGGAGCAGCGCCACCATTCAGTGTGTCCAATCCTCCCTTCTAGCCCACATGTACCTTTCACTTTAAGCAAACAACATGCTGTTTACCTTGTCTTTATCCGCCACCCCTATCTGCTTAATGACACTGTTAAGTTGCTGCTTCATATCTCGTGTTTCTCTTTGAACTAGCCCTCTTCAAGCCCCTGCTGTCCTCCCCCATGTTTCCTTACTGCCGTGACTATTCTCAGGAGAGGCTTAGTCAGTAGTGACTGTGCCTTAATGGAGCACCCTCATGATAATACCGTTTAGCTGCTTGCCTCTGTCATGCTACTGTACTGACGTGGGCCAGGGGCTTATAGACTCTGATTCACAGAGCTCTGTGAATGGCCCCTGATTGCCTATTCTCTCGCCCCAGCTCAGTTCGCTCTGCCTCGTAGCACACTGCTGCTAAGAGCCCATAAATCCCACTGACACAGTGACAACTATTGGGCATGAATAACAGAGCAGATGTGGGTTTTGTAAATATGTGAAGAGCAAAGGCTTTTGTGGTGTGGAGGCATGAGTGAAGGCTGGAGAAGAGGCAGAAGCACTTCAGCTGTTCCTCTGCTGCTCTCCCTTTCCCGCGTTCAACTTTCTATGTCCAGGCAGGTGGCTGATTTCCTCCCTCTCCTGCATAGATAGATGCGTGAATGCTCAACAGCCACTGAACGCCATCTTTGTTGTGTTTTGTCTTTTCTCCCCTGGTCAGGTGGTGAACGCCCTGGAGTCTAACCCCACCGCACGTCGCACTCAGCTGCACCACAAGTTTGAGCAGGTCATTGCCCTTGTGGAGGACAACATCTATGAGTGCTGCAGTGAAGCCTGAACCTGCCAGTGTCTTGTTCTACTAGCCATCTCTTTCTCCTGCTGACAGCTGCCTTTCTCCTGCCTACATAGCTACTTGGGAATGTCGGGCCACTAAGGAGTTAGCCTTCATAAGTGTCTTTATTATTCCTGCAGACTGTAAGAAGTGTGAAAAGTGGCATAGTAACGAACTTAAACCTGCCTCTCAAGCGTCGTGCTTTTGCGAGATGTTCCTCCTCTGATCTGGGAATGCCAAGCAAACCTTCCCAAATCTTTCCCCCATGACACGGACAGAATTCCAGTCTGGCTCAGCTATGCTTTAGAGGGAAGGAGATGAGGCATTTTCTGGATGTCTTTACAGTTACTGGGACCTACAGTAAGCCCTGGTGGCAATCTTAACGCACTGAACCCTTTTCTTAAGGGAACGAGCCAATGATGCACTGTACTGTATTATAATGTCCATAGCAATATTTATAGATGTGTTATAATGCTTTCAAGTGGCCTGTTCATCAGGATGAGTCGGAAAGGACGGCGATAAACTCCTCCCATCTCTTAAAGCCTGCAACGTTCTCAGGTGTGATTGGTGAAGATGGGTGACGCACTCCCATCGGTGCTTTGAACAATACGTCCCAGTGTGCTTTGCGGGTTGATGATGGGTTGAGGAGGAGTGGAGAGGGGAATATAAATGACAGAAATTTATGAAATCAGATGTTATGTAGTTCACTGGGAAGAGCTGCATCAGTATAGAAGTGTTGATCAGTGTGGTTGTAAAACAAATGAATTTCATGTTGGATTCTGACCAGTTTCAAAGAGGGAAATTTACATTTATGAGAAAAAAAAAATGTGAGCTCAATATAATCTGAGGAGAGACTGTATTTGTGATGCCAAATGACTTGTCAGAGTTTGTGAAATAAATTACAGTATTTAGGATTTGAATGTGTTTAATGATGACAATGCTTATTGTACTAAGTCTCAAAGTGCTTCATTTCTAAAAGCATTACAGCAAAGCAAATTATAACAACATTTGAGAACCATTAATATCTGGCCTGCCACCCAAAAGCTTGCAAACTAGCATCTGGAAGTTCTCAGAAAGCCTCGTAAAAGTTTGCATGAAAAAGCGAGTGAGGGGGAAAGTCGTGCAGACATTTAGCTTTGTTTTTATTGCAGGACACAGAACAACTTCCACAACATCCTAGCCTTTACACAATGAACAAAATAATATCCCATATCTCTTTAATACACATACTGACATCCATTCAAACACATAAACATCCACCACACACACACACGCACACACACACACACACACACACACACACACACACACACACACACACACACACACGCATTCAGTCTTGCAGTAGGCGCCTTCTCCCTGCAGAGGCTCTTTTCAGGTCCATCTGTTTACACTCATGTCTCAGTCGAGGCCAAAAACAAACTAACAAACCTCAGCTTTGTCACCATAAACACAAGAGGAGAGACCAGAGGACAGCCCTGTCTGATGCCTTATTACCTCATCTGAGATATCTAAACAATTTAATGACTAATTTCACCTAAGTATTCATAAAATGGATTGTTCAAAGCGCATTTTGGGGATATATAGCTGCAACAATTACTTGAACAAGAGCTGGTGAGGATGAAACCATGCTGTGTGGTTTGTTGAATTAGATTTTCACCTATTATGTGTTTTTGGGGTAGTGGGGAGCTTGGAATGGGTTCAGTTGGATCATCACACCCCCTTGATGCCGGGTTAAACTCTGTGAGGCCAGCTGAACACTTTCCATGATTAAAATGGATTGAAAATACACATGCTGGCTCTTGAGTGCGTCGGTCCCACCAAAAGGAGTGGTTGTGCCGCTGCAGTGGAGACACATGGAGAGGTAAGTCAAGAGGATTGGCCAATAGAACGTGGTGCTGCTTGGCGGTGGTGGGTCCCTAGGTGTGCAGGGACAGATGGGACATTGAGGGGGGGGGGGGGGGGGAGGGGTACAGGTCAAGCGGGGGCCACCTGGCTGGAGGAAACGGATGAAGTCTGAGTTTTGGAGACAACAGTGGCGGCGCCCTCATCGTCTCCAAATGGGTTTTTTCCACAGCACACCGTGGTGATCATGCAGTTTCTGAACTGGAGGCCAAAAAGCAGAAGAACATCACAGTTAAGATACAACCTCACTCAGTGGTGGAAGGATTCTGATCCGTTACTGAAGTAAAAGCATCAATACATTCATGTAAACATAGTCCAATACAAGTCCTGCATTCAAAATCCTACTTAAGTAAAAGTACATAAGTATTATCAGCTTAATGTAAGAGAAGACAAGCCTTTATTGATCCGCAGAGGGGAAATAAGTATGAATAAGTGTATAAAATAAAAATAAGAATAGAAATTCAAATAGAAGTATCAAAGTATCACAAGTAAAAGTACTCGTTATATAGAAAAATGGCCCCTGTGACTGACATATTATTATATTATTAAACTGTTAATACTGATGCAACAATGCATAAACAACATTTTGCTGCTGTAGCTGGTTGAGGTGGAGATAGTTTTAACAACTTAAGATTCAAGGTTAATTTATTTGTCATTTTACAACACAGGGTTGCACAATGAAATGTAAGTTGTAGCCCCTTCATGCTACACACACATAGAACGTGTATACAAATATTTAAATTTGACTAAAGAAAGTAAGAAAGTCTTTATACAGATTTTGGTAGTTTAGGTCAGTGGTTCCCAACCCAGGGGTTGGCCACTCTCCTAAGGGTCACAAGATAAATCTGAGGGGTCGTGAGATGATTAATGCAGTATGGAAAAAAAAATGCTTCTATTGATTTTTTGGACTTTGGGGCCTTGAACAGTTATTTAAATTAAAAGGGAAATGTCTCTTTGGTGGATCTAACAACTCATAGCCATGAAATGTGACAAGGGGCCCCAACACTGCTTTTTTTGTAATGGGTCACAACCTGTAAAGAAGGCCTTTTATTTTATAAGCACATTATACATTTGTTAGAAATTGTAATCTGAAAAGTAACTACAGCTGTCAGATAAACGTAGTGGAGTAAAAAGTAGGCTATAACATTTGCCTCTAAAATGTGTTTGGGTGGAAGTATAAAGTAGCATAAAATGGAAATACTCTAGTAAAGTAAAAGTACCTCAAAATTGTACTTAAGTGTTTTACTCAAAAAATAACCAAAGCAGGATGTTTGCGTTACACACCTGTCTGTTTAGCAGAATGTAGATGACTGGGTTGTACAGAGCAGCACTCTTGGCGAAGAAGGCCGGAGCAGTCATGAATACTGGTCCGAACTCAGTTCCCTGATTGGCAAAGATGTACCAAGCCACGCTGGCGTAGGGCACCCAGCACACCAGGAAGGAGATCACCATGACGATAACCATACGTGTCACCTCTTTCTCCGCTCTCTGGGTGGTTTCAGACTCCTGCTGCTGGGCCGCAGCCTGAGCACAGACACATGCAGGTTTGTTAACAAATAGAAGGACTAATCTGTGAATCCAAATGTAAACAAAAGGATGAGCCCCTCACCAAAGTTGAAAAACAAGGATTAGACTACAGGACTTCTTTCAATGGACTAACACTAGAAAACAGTTAAATCTACAGTAAATTGAAGGTTTGTTTACATCTGTAATGGTTTCAAACACAGCAGTAAAACTGGTTCAATCTGCAATTTATTTATTTTAATTTATATGGGGGCAGTGGAAACAAGCCATGAACAGAACATTGATATATCATCTCCTTTTAAGTTGATATTGTGAACTTGACAGCAAACTGTTGGTCATTCACACATCCAGCAGTTAACAGAGCCACATTATCATTCATTTTGACTCATGTTTCTAGCCACCTGGTGAATGTAAGTCCAATATTCACTTTCTTTTAGCTGTTTTCAGTCTCCACTAGCCCCAATTTGTGCCTCTCATGTATTAGCAAACACTTGGGTCACAGAGCTAACCATTACCTTTTTATGCTAATGAGAAACACACTCTGGGGCGAGGTCTCCACCAACTCCTGGGGCAAATATCTGGCTCTTTAGCTGCTAAATGCTCCACTATGTTCACCAGCTAGTCGCTAACTTTGTCTGACAGGCGTTTGGTGCCGAGCAGGTAACGTACAGAGGGTTTTTAGGGCTTTTTCTCTGAAAACGACGCTATGAGAGCCAGTGAACCAAAACAGTAAAGTTGTGGGCCGGACAGATAAACAATGAGCTGAAACTCACTATAAACCTCCGTAAAACTGACTGGAGCTGTAACCCTTTCACATTGTAAAATTATTTTCACATTGTCATTTGATACATTTTTTACATAGAAATCTAAATTATAGCCGCTTTAATGAAGAATTTAAGCATATTTGTTTAACTATTCATGACTGCTAATACATTATCAATGTTGTTAAACTATAATTAATGAGGGCATCAGGATGACACAGTGAGCAGGCAGACTGCCCTCCAGCTGGAGGACCTCGGTATAAGCTGCTATGTTGGCAATGATCTGCCCTCCTGAAGTGTCCTTGAGCCACTAAATCCCTCAAATCTCCAGAGAGTCTGCTCTGTGATGCTGCTAACCTCCCTGTGGAGGGGAGAAAGGTAAAAAAGAATTTCTCTGGAGGGATAAACAAGGTATCACATCCTTATTATTAATATTGCATCTGGCAGTGGTTTTCTTACCGCTCGCACAGTGCAGAGCAGGCGACTGTAGCAGAAGAAAATGATGAAGAGGGGGATCGAGAAATGGAGGACAAACATATAGATGACGAATGAGGTGTTGTTGATCTCAGGCTTTGGAGTGTAGTAGTCAATCCCACAGGAACACTGCATTCCCTCTGGGATGTACCTGCATCCACACATATGATAATAATCTAAGAATTTCCATCAGCACCATCACACACAGTGTTTGATAGTAGATATGTGTCTTTGAGTAAGTGTGCTGCAAGTAAATAACTTTAATCTCTCAGATGCTTTAGTGTGCAAATGATCAGTATAGTATTTGTGTGGTTTTAAAGCCTGGCAAGCACAGTCTAGACACTGAAACATTCAGTACCGGGACCATCCCATAAGAGGGGGAGCAGCACAGGTCAGGGCCATGATCCATGTGAACGCCAGCCCAGCGATGGCATGTTTCTCCCCAAAGCGGAAGTTAGTCATCGGCTTACAGACCACAATGTAGCGCTCAATAGCCAAAACCACCAGAGACCACAGAGCAATCTCTCCTGAGACATAAAATAAATCAGCAAGTTTAAATACAGCACACTTTTACTTGATTTCAAGTATTCACCAAATGTTCTCAAAAAATTGACACACAAGGGACATTTAAATGAATAAAAATCTAAATTAAAGCATTAACACACAAGGTAAATGTGTAAACAATCTCTTACCTCCTAAGGTGGCGAAGAATCCTTCAATGTTGCAGCCGGTGACACCTAAGATGAAGTATCCATGCAGGGCTGTGTAGAGGGTGACAGTGAAGCCCCCGATGACCATGAAGAGGTCGGCCACCGCCAGGTTGAGCAGGACGTAGTTCAGAGGGGTCCTCAGCTTTTTGTGTTTGATGGTGACATAGAGGGTGAGGAAGTTGATGGGGAAGGCAGTGATGATGAGGAACAGCATGTACGCAGCCACAAGAGAGTACTTCCAGGGCTCAGCCAGGTAGTACTGAGGGTGCTCAAATGGGCTGCGAACCAACCCAGTCTTGTTAGACATGGGGACATAAAAATTGGGTCCCTCTGTGCCATTCATGACTGCAGTTGATGTTTTTTTTTTCTTCCTCTGAGACTTTCACACTGGATAAAACAATCTGTGCCTCTTCTCAGAATGAAACAGTGGGAGGGAGTCTTGTCGTGCAGCCGCAGTGCAAATGGGGGAGAAAGGACGGCTGAAGGGATGGATCTTGTGGAAGTAAGATGTGCTCTGCAGCCCCCCGAAGTGGTGCGGCACCTTTTAACAGGCCGGTCGGATTAGGGACGTGCATGGTGCAAAGTGTTAGCAGAGATGGAATTAAGACGATCAATCTCCCTCTCAGTGTCCCTCTCTCTCACATTCACACACACACATTACAAGAGAAAACTCCAGAAATAGCTGTGCAGTATGTTAAGCATTTTCAAGGTGAGGGGTTACAGCCATGGCTATCCGAACCCCATCATTACTGTCATGTGCATCAATGCATCATTAGTATGAGATGAGAGTAGAGAGTGGGAGGGAGGGAAGGCAGAGAGAGAGAGAGAGAGAGAGAGAGAGAGAGAGAGAGAGAGAGAGAGAGAGGGAACCAGCCTATTTGTGATTTCAAACCGTTCAGAGTGGACAAACTACAAATGAAATTTCTTGAGCAATCCAACGTATTTGCATCCATGAAAGCCTAATCCCTAACCACTGCATAATGCAGAGCTCGACTCATAGCCTTAAGTGTAATCAGAATCAGTGGGGCATACCGCTCATAGCATGCACTCTCACTCCACCTCTCTTTCACAGACACAAAGTTCAATGTGCAGCAGTAAGAAATAAAAAATACCAAAATATTTTATTGGAAAGGCTTGTTTTTCCTTCGTAACATTAAAAAATACATTCTCATGACTTACAAGAGATGACATGTCCCATACTGTACAGCTTCACTGCACTTGTGAATAATAACATCCTCTACATAAACAAATTGATTTATTCCATGAGGTTAAAATAGTCTTTTTTTAAATAAATGTTATTATAGCATTATTTTTTTACACTGTACACCCATGTTCTCTTTAAAGTGATGATGTAATCAGTGACAGACGAAGGTAATCTGATCCTAATAATCCAATTGGGTTGATTGGCTGATGGTGCACTTTTCTTACACTCTGTAATGACCAACACACAAACACGACAGGTATTACTGCAGTCAGTCATCCTTGGAGGACAAAGGGCTGCTCTTGAGAGGGAGATCGAGGAATGGCATGAAACACATTCACATTAATTTGACAATAAACAGATGTCTGTGTATATTACAGTGACAACTATATTACAATGCAAAAGAATAATGACAAAATGTCAGAAAATCCAAAGGACAAAAAGAAATGCTTGAGGGTACAAAATCTGAAATGTTTAAAATAGCTGCTCCAGTTTTTTAAGTAGATCAGTTTGGTTCATCGATGGGTCTGCGACAGTAAGGACAGCAGTTATGCTGAAGCACTAGGAGCTCATAATCCTCACTGTGAAACATCTGCGAGGAAATACAAAGATAGGAACATTAGAACAGCCCAAATAAACAGATCTGAAAAGAAATATTATGTGACAGACAAAAAAAACCCAACTAAAACAGTGTTGGTGACAGAGACAAGTGAAAGAAAGAAAGACAGATAAACTTTGTCTGTGGTTCACGCCAGGTTATACGTGCCATGTGCCTTATAAATGCTGTACCTTGAAGCAGGTGGGGCACATGGTGATGCTCACGTCAGGCAGCAGGGAGCGGAAGTATTCCCAGTTGAGCGGCCTGGGCCAGCGTTTGATCAGGACGTCCCTCCTGCTCATTGAGCGCAGCACCAAGCGACTCACCTTGACTGGGACGAAGTTCGAGCCCCCCTGCTGTTTGGACACACACATGAACACATCCACATTCTATTATGGACTCCGTCCTTTCACCCTCTCCAGCTGGTTTGCCCAGTTGGTGGAATATTAATCGCCCTCATCTCCTCTGTCCTTTCTCACCTCGAAGCTCATTTTGGCTGTAAACGGGTCTTCCTCTGCATCATCCAAACCGTCATCCATCCTCAAAGCCTGCATATCTGATTGTTGTTAATTAAGAACAAAAAGCTCAAGCAATGCATACATTTCACACATTTCAACATCATATTTTGCTTGTTATGTATGTTTTCTGTAATTATATATTTTCCAAAACAGTTATAAAATTATCCTTCAGAGACTTTTCTAAAAATGAGAATGTTGAAAATGCCAATCAGTCATGCCTGTCAGTCACGTCGTGGCTCCGGAGGAACAGAGCAGACCTCAGTGCCCTTGAGTGTCTGCAGGCTAATGCAGGTTAATCCCTGCACTAGGGCTGTGGCTACGGCTCTCTGAGGGTTAGTGTCATTAAGATGAGACAGGAGAGCCTCGCTAACCCTATTAGCTCAAGAGCTAAGATGACTTAGCTCTGACAGCTTACCCACCAGCACAGAATCAAGGCCAACGCAGACTAAACAGCTTCTTAGAGCTGTCACAAGGCAGAGGGGAGTCACGTGCTTCACTTCGAAGAGATGTGCAGTGTGTTAGGGCAGGGATACGGACTCTCAGTGAGGAGTTAATAATTCATACAAAGCCTGTGATCATCTGTTACTCTGTGTGAGTGTGTGTGGGCGTTTATGTGCGGTTACATAGTTTATGTGATGAAAGGATACCACCATTGTCCATATCGTGCCAGCGTGTGTCCCTCTGATCCGTGTGAGGAACTTCTAGGTCAATCAGAGACACAGCCTCTTCGTCACTGATGCCCTCCTCCAGGTAGAACTGCACCAGAGGCAACACCTCTGTACACAAGGAGACATGCTACATTATAGACACAAATGGGGTCCTCTCTGCGGAAATACTGCACACAACGTGTTTGTGTGTCACTGACCGTACGATGAAGCGGAGTAGATGAAAGGCTGTCTACAGTTGATGCACACGCTCCCCTGGTTGTTCAGCAGGGGGTTGTTGGTGGAGCAGCGGTAGCACATCATGCCCTCAATCAAGTCCTGCAGCAAACAAATGGAATAACTACACATTTAAAGACAGAGGCCAGGGATAACTGCTCTAGTGTTCCGAGAGGGTTTATGAACAATATTTCAGAAGTTAATCTTAAAACACACCTCACTGTCGTGGAAGGGTTTGGAGCGAATGGTGAGGCTGCCCAGCTCTATGGACTCCTGGAAGCGGGAGGGAATGTGCAGCTCCTGGAGCTTCTCGTAGGAATACCTGGCAAGTTTATATGCACCCAGTTTTCGACTCTGCTTGGCCAACGCATACAAGGTGTTACTGATAAATAGGTGAAGGAAAACTAATGTAAGAGGAATAGTTGGCAGTCTAAATATAGTTTCACTGGGATATTCATTTCTAAATGTTTCATTCAAAATCATTTACTTTTTATGTGGAAAAGTTTATACTTGTGTGCATTTATAAATAGGTATGATAATATGTTCCCTCATTTCTCTTAATGAGTAGAACAAAAGCCGTGCTGAGCCAGCAGCATTGGCTAAATGCCTTGAAAGTAATACCTTGGTACGGTTGCTTGTGGGCTTGTGTGTGTGCTTATACAGGCCTGTGTGTCTGATTCTGTGTCTGACTTAAGGAAATTGTTACTCATTTGTATTTATGTGGAGACAGATTGTTAAGAGAGCAGCTCTGAGAGTGGCAATGACAGGTCAATGAGCTGCAGCTGCAACAGCTCTACGCTGGCACTCCTCCATCACCTAAAACTTAACACTACTCCACTCCTTTCCTCTCCACTCAGCTACTCTCCAGCACCTCCTACACACCCAGTTCTGTTCCAGGGCTGGGACTGTTGATAAATGCGTGGCCTCCTATTGTGTAACTTGTTTAGCGCAGCTCTTCTGTGATATTGTGTTTAATTGTTCAAACCAAGTCCAAAGCAGCCCGGCTCAGTCTATAAATCTAAGTTCAAAGTTTTTGGAACACCTCAGTTTGGCCACAGAGGACCCCAGCTGCTCAGCCTGATTTCCTCTTCAAAGGCTGGGCTTTCCTTCCTCATACTCCTGCCTCCACTGTGTGTGACCACATGGATTTGTCTTGTGTGGGTGTGGGTGGCTTTGTGCGTGTTTTTTCAAATTAAAGCACATTGTTTAGTGTGTTTATGTATCTACATGTACGCACAAAATTTAGCAATCAAAGCATTTGTTTAGATAACGGAGAATGTGCCTCTCGCTGGCATCGTCTCCTCCTCCCCATCATCACCCCTTTTCTGTCTCTCAGCAGCAGCATGGTTTCCGTAGTGGCGCCAACTCTTCCGTTTTCTCTCTACTTCTATCTCTTTTCCACCTCTTTATCATCACTGTCTCTGCCAGTGTTGATTTCAGATTGGCATGTTTGTTCTTGAGAGCTTTCCAAAGAGGAAGGGCCCCACAATACTTTATTCTAAAAATATTTGCTTGATATCTTGTTACTTTCTACTTTCTCAAATGGAAGGATACACTTTAGAAATGCCTGGTGGTATATCCTTGGTGAGGTTGTTCAGGAGGAACCTGCAGATGTTGAAGAGCGTCTCTGGCATGTGGGAACTGAAGGGCTCATCCTGAAGATGAAAACAGATATGAGAGATGGAAGGTGAAGGAGAAAAAGTGTGCAGGTTTCATCCTTCTCATCCCACCTCACAATGCACTGAAAGGGAAAAAAATTATTTGCTACAGCAAATCACTAACAGCACTTTATCCCAAACGCTGATAGTTCAAATCTATAGTGCCTGCCCATGAGAGTAAAAGTGAGATATAGAGGTTCCCTGCTCTGCTCTGCATCACAGGGATGCCTCACTATTGCAGGGGTGTGACCACAGCCGAGCAGAAAGCTGAAACAACAAACTGAGGACACTGACACAGTCCAGGTCTCCCATATAGTGCTCATAACCAGGAATTGCTTGTTTGTAAGTAGGTTAGGGCTGGGGGCTTGGAGAAGACCACTGATTAGGTAGCCATCATGATCAATCAAGCAGCTGGTTACCATAGTGATAGGGGTCAGAGAGGTTGCAGGAAGTGAACCCTTTTGACTGTTGCATAAGGGGCACTACCACTACTAGCAGTTGCGTGTAGTATGTCCATCGGAAATGTTCCGTCAGTCAACTTTCAAGTAGAACATTTGCAAAAGAAGTCTAATAATGGTGGTTCCCGAGTAGTTAAAGCTGATTAATTCCCCTTCAGTGGTCTCTGCCTGAACTCCTCAACTCTCTTTTGTTCGCTTTACCTAACAACCTCTGTGCATATCGTAATTTCTCCTTTACCCTGAGTCTCTTTTTCTTGGATTGACATAATCTTGCAGAGCCAGACCTCCCTCTTGTCAAACTCACAGCAGTCTGAAGAAATTTGAGTACAAAGGTTGATTATAAAGTGGGCAGAAACGCAGAGGGGCTGTCAGTATACTTCAAGTAAAACAAAACCTATATTAGGAACATGAATGTGTTTGTACCCAAACAGAAATCTAACCACATAATAGGTACTGTTTCCAGGGCTTTCAATTTGACAGCCAATCATACGGCTGCCTCGTGATTTCTAAGGCCTCCTCCCACTGTTGTCTGGTCTGGCTATGAAAGATTAGGGTTGACAAAGTAGCATGTTCTCACCGTGTAGCGCTGAATGGAGCGATAGACATGGTAGAGCTCAGCAAGATGCTGAAAACGCTCAAACTTTTTCAGCATTTCATCCCTCTGGTCTTCACTCTCTGATTCAGACAAACACAGACAAAGCGAAAGATTTAGTAGGAACCAATAAAAAACTAATTCAGCGCAGAGAAGATGGGTCTCACCTCTGGCGATGTCCAGACACTGCATAGACAGCATCCAGTAATAGTACCCTGCATCGTTGAACCTGTTCTCCACCACTGCATTGTGGGTAAGCTGCTCCAGGACTTTCACAGCTTCGTTCTGCCGCCCTGCCTTGTGAAATGCTAAAGAAAGAAAGCGGCGATGGATGGATTATTATGTGCCCTTGAAAAACTGTTTAGTCTTGAGGCAATGCTGGATTTAAAGTGTCAATCCAAGTCTTTATTTATCTATTTTTGGGTGACATTTTTGGTGCTAAATTGTCATTGTTGTGGTGTTTTTGCACTATACTTTACTATTATTATTCATATTATTATTACTATTATAACCACTAGGCAAGTATTATGACAACTTTTTCTCTCTCTTTTAATGAAGTTTGAGTAGGAAGTGGTCTATGTCCAGAAAGAGCTATCCGACACTTAACAACAATATAGCTTTCATGAATTGACTTTGGGATGAATCTCTATTATATTATACCAGTAACAGAGAGTACACATGCTAAATGCCAAGATCAATTTATACTTAATGGACACAAGACAAAGCTTTCCTAATTCTTTACATGTAATAACTAAAATAAGTCTTTTCCAAACAGGGAGGTTGCTCCTGAATAACAAAAACAACAAAGCACTTTGACTTTAAAGCACTAATAAACATGAGCTCTATTCTTCATGTTCCTATCAGAGGGTAATTAGAAGCAGCTTTAGGGAGTCGACCCCATCAGTGACCCAGGCCCTGCAACCACAGCGGGGGTCAGGACATATTAGTGGGAAAAATGTATCAGTCTACTTAAATGGATAAAAAACACATTCAGCTGCTGTTGGTTAATGTTAAGAAGGAGCACATTACCCCTTTCAGAAAACACAAAACACAAGCTTACAAAGATGCAGAGTACAGCAGTGCTCTCTTCTTCTCTGCTGTAATGGTAAATGAAGATAACAATGCCATCTTTGGGGACAATTGTTATCTCAGAACCCAACTTGTTTTTCTATGTGTATACAGTAGAAGAAATCAGGTCAATCCCGTTTATAGCATGATACTGATGCAACTTTGTTACTGTCTGCTTTTCATTTACAGAGGTGTATTACATTTATCAATCAATTAAATCTTCAAACTAAAGACATGGGAAATGTGAAAAATGAGAAAACAGTCAAATGGCCTTTTGGTGATGGTGAAAATGCTGCAGACCCACCAGAAACACTTGGTTGACCCCTGGAGGTCCTTCAAAATATATACCCAAGCAATTCAGTCTAGTGTTCGCCATTTCTAAAGCTGTCATTGATAAGTATTAGTGCAGTGGACAGGGGACAGCTAGAATCTTGGACTCAATTGCAATCACTAGAAACACAATACTGAATAACCGGCTGACTAAAATACACACAATCAGCAAAATGCATGACCATAAGCGAGCTCCAATACAATCAGGCCTGTTCAGTCATGTATCCCATGTCGAGACAGGCAGAGGAAGATTATGTAGAAGAGGAAATATGCCTGCTGAGATCATAATTATAAATCTATGAGCTGATTATAACTATGGTTACAGTTGGTAATCATCATCAGAGCCGCTTGTAGGACTGGTGATTAGAGGCATGCATGCATGTCATTCAGTTAACAGGCAGCCCGACTCTGTTCTGCTCTGCTCCAGCAAAGAGGATCATGTTTTACAGTGGATTCGGAGAATCTTAAGGAAGTAGTGAAAAATGTCTGCGTCCAGAGCTGGCCAGGCTTTATCACTTCCATATGTAAACATTGGCTGTTGCTGTAGACCTTAATGTTCACTGAAATAACATACATTTCAAAAAGAATGTGGTTACATCGGAGCAACTTGTCCATGCATACTCAAGGTGAAAGTGAAGCCCTGGTGGTGATGCAAACTCACCTTTTTGCGCCTCTTCAAAGCGGTCGTTCTCAGCCAGCCACTGGGCATAAGGTACATAGACGTCATTTTTGAACTGGGGGTGCTTCTCCACCAGTGAGAAGGCCTGAGAAATGGACAGGTGAGAGCAAAGAAGAGAGCGTCAGCCTGCCCTGGGTACTTATGGCTGAACTGCGGTTGATTAGGGACATAAGAGTTGTCACACGTTATTCAGAGAAACACACATTATTTCCTGTCAAAACATCGCCCCAGCATTATCAATTAGCTGAGAACAAAGAAAAGTGTATGAGCTAACTTGATTTCACACTCAATTAGAACTACAACTGCAGCCCTAACACTGTTTGAATGACAGAATATAAAGAGCTGTTGTAGTGCCCTGTGGACACACATTTGCCTGTCACAGTGACTGATTAATTTAAATGTCCTGTGGCAAAACCTGAGCCAAGAAACACACACCAGTAATACCATACAGTAAAAGAGAGACAGTGAGTGTGTGTGTGTGCGTGTTCCAGGCCTGTGAGCCCAAAGTCATTTAAAGAAATACTTTGTTTTAGAAAGTGCAGTGAATAGCATCCATATGGCCCACACTGTAACTCTAGTCTGTGCTCTGTCCTGTCTCGGTGTCCACCTCTCCCGGTGAAGCGCATAAAGCCAAACCGTTTTCTCAACCTCTGCCTCCCTCCCTCTGCTCTTCCTTTTTTCCTCTCTTAGGATCAAATAAATATCCAGGAAGACTTCCTCAGACAACCATGGGATCATGATTTGATGTTCTGTTTTTGGCTCTTTTGTTTCAGCATGCAAATCGCCAATGTGCAACTCTGTAACGCATTTAACTCGATTACAGACTGCAGATGGATTAAAGAAATGCAATATTTTCTTATTGTCTGAGCAGCACGATCCACCCTGATGGAGGAATTTGATTGGAAGCAGAGCAGAGCTTTAAGTCGATACTCTATCACTGCAGACTGTCGACTGTTTTGTGCTTCTCACTCTCTAATCATCATGTGGGCATGGATTCAGAGAAATCCAAAGCCGGATGATTAGCTCTGGAGTGTGTGCGTGGTTTACGTTTGTCAGTGTATAAGAAAATTAGGCAGATGTATTGTCTTATTGGTTGCATTCAGCTGTGGTTACTTTAACAAATACAATACACTTTTCTGGCAATCTCTGCAAAAATTTAACAAGCCACACACATCAAGTGGTTTATAATATGGGTTTCTGAGTACCACAGCAGTTTATTTAGCACAGCCCTATGTGGCTCACAGGCTCACATTATATTTATGTGATTGTCTCAGGACACTCTATATATAAGCCATGATGAGCGGAGCAGGTGTGTCTCCTGTGTGCACAAGTGTGTCAGACCTCTTCCCAGTGCCGGGTTTCCACATGCAGCTGCACTAGAGCGTGCAAGTCTCCCATCTTGGAATAAGTCTCTGAGGCATAGCCATGGTGCTTCAGCCTCTTGAAGTAGAGCGCACACTTTGCCAGCGGTTCGCGTTCAGCCTTGTCCAACTTACGAGCGATGTCGATCAGCCTGGACGAGAGGAGAGAGGAGTGAGCACACACAGAGAGGGCGGACGCAGATAAACTCTTACACGGTGGTCCATTGTATCAAACTACGTGCATGACCCCAAAAAGAATATGAACCAGTCAGGGTCACTAGCTGAATCAGATTCAGGTTAAAGAGTGCCGTTCAGCTGCAGTGTTTGTCGTGCTGACCCACTGGTAGCACCACAGGAGGCTTACAGCATGCAGACAGGTCAGATGCAGTCAGTGGGGAGTTCTGATATGACCACCAGACACTGGCTTATCAGTTTGCCTGGTTTTCAACAACACGCACTCAAATCCCATATTCCCACAACACATGTATGAGTGAAAGCTAATGGAAAAGAAATACTTCCCCATGTACTTTCTTAGCTACCATAGCTTTCAGCATGCCAAATTTAATACTGATCCTCTGAGTGAGAGACACGTGTTCTGGATATTTACTTCCTTGCTGCTAAGAATGCAACACAGATTACAAGTTAAATATCTCCTCCAGATATGTTTTAAGACAAGTTGTGTCTGATATGGTTTTTCCATATTTCCCAAATTCTTTGAATGACATCTACTATTTCTCCTCCCACACAATGAATATGCAAATATTTTTCATTTCAAAACTTTAACTACTGGACGCAAATTGTGTCCTACATCTCTGAAAAGTCCATTCTCAGCGTATATGCACTGGAGGCTTCAAGTCTTTCACATCACACTTATAAGTTGCATACTGGACCATGATTGGCTTCCAAACTCATGAACTCACAAAATCCTGCTCATACGTACACGTCAGAAACTCAGATTTAAGGTGAGCACAAAGAAACTTTCCCCCTTCAACAGATGAATGTGAAAAGAACCTTCTAGTGTCAAACACTGCGCATACATCTCTCTGTACAGTGAGGGTCAAACATCTAATTGAAGTAACAATAAGCAACACACATTTTTGATTGGGGGGGGGACTTCAAATCTGGAGTATATCTGTATCAGAGCGGTTCAATTATGAGCTACAAAATGTGTCTATTTACTATATTCAAAGAAGAATTTTGGATGACAAAGATACACATACATTTGGGAAGATCATGCACACAAATCTAAAAAGTGGTTTAGAAAAGGTTAAACAGGAATAAGAGTGTATTTTATGGTGGAAGACTGACTCGAATATTTCATACAGTGACTGACACCTACATGTCTGCCCAGCCGTGTTCGCCTATAATGTCTATGGCTTTGAGATGTTCTCCTGCTGACAGGTACATCTCTGCTGCTGCCCGGGGCTCCTTGCTGCTCTTAGCCCAGTCTGCCTGCTTGGTCATCAGGATCCGAGAGCTCTTAGGGTCTGTCGCTCCAACAAAGTCCTGCAAGGCCGACACACACACAGGAAGTCTTTTTACACTTTTACAAACTTTTCATTTCACAACTACATCCTAATACTAATCTGGAAGGAGAGCAAGAGAAGTCCAGTTCAGACAGCCAGAACCATGCAGGTCAAGGCCAAGACAGGAGGAAGAGAGCCACACAAACAGCAGGCGGCTAGAAAGTCTTTCCCTCCAGTGTCCATCCTACCTAAAACAAACAGCCTGTAGGACCAGATGGCCACACAGCCACATAAATATACAGCAGCCACATTAAACACACATAAAAATCTCATACACGCGCACACAAATATACATCAACGAGTCATGGCTGTGTCATCTGCTCCAGCAATGTAATGCTGATGATCAAAGTGTCCCCCCACATGTAAACATAATAAAGCATGAATTTGTCTCAACTCCAACTGACCTCCTCATCAAAGTATTCATGTAAAAGCAGACGCTCGCCTTATTCCTCTCCATTTGTGCTCCATTTCCAACTGTAACTATGTGTGTAAGTTACTGTTGTGTTGTACAGGGATACGTGTATAAAAGCATGGCGTGCGTGTGTATGCTGATCAGATGATATATGTGGAGATTCCAGTGATATATGAGGAGATGAAAGACAGACGGTAAAGAGGGGGGCGTTTGAACACAGTGCAGGGCCCCAACTTGGCATAACTGCACACATGATGAAGAAAAACATATGTTCTACACCCCTAAAACATGCAGTGCTTTCCAAGTCGTTCTGTCCATATTGATACAAAGGTATGGTGTACATGCATATGTGTGTTTTTGTTTATCGATGATTTCAATCACCTTGGCGTACTCAAACATGCGCAGGTCAGTGTACATGCTCAGGGCTCTGGATTCGTGGCCAGTACGTTTGTAAAGCTTGGCTGCCTCGTGGAATTTCCCTTGGTAGGCATAGACGTCTGCCAGGAACAGCTCATTGTCGCTCTCACCCCGCTTCTTCCTCTCCTGCAAATCAGTCAACACAAACACTGCATGTGTGCAGAGATGAACACTAACAGACATGTACACACACTCACACATAACAGTTAAACAAGTCAAACAACACAGAAGGCACTAGACTCTTATACCATCAGTCATAACGAAATTCGAGAACAGATACTATTTTTATAGAACACAATGAACATTTTTGGAAAAAAAGCACACTTTCAAAGTAGGACATTTCCCCTTTTCAAAAGGGAGAACAGCAAACTTTCTCTTAGCACTAGCCAAGTTGAAAAATACTTTCCTCTGCTCTGCATGCATGTTGTCAAGGAATGTGTGTGTGGTTTGCTGTGTGCATATATTTGCTTGCATGTGTGTGGATTGGACGCTAGAAGGTCATTCAGGATACACGTTCCTCCCTTAATCGAGGGTTTTTAAGTGTAGCCAAGGGCAATGCCTAGCAATTAAACATATGATGACCATAATAATTGTGATTAGCCCAGTCTCCCCTAAGCCTCATCTAACTTTGATGATGTCAGCTCTGGTCGGAGCAGAAATCTACAAACAACTTTACACAATATCAAGGGATTTTTTTCCCCTTTCTGAAGAGTAGGTATTACCTCGATGCTGTTGATGAGTTCCAGGTAGCGCAGGTCTCTGATTCTGATGAAGGCCTGAAAATGGGACAAGACAAGAAATCATTCAGAACCTGACATTTTGTGTTTTCTTTTTCAGTACCAGATTCTTAAATCTGCCTCAAAGATTTAATTTGCTTGTGTTTATATTTGTCTGCCTGTATAATGTACATGCTGTAAATTGGTGGTGAGTGTTTGCAGATGACACACATTTGGAGTGCTATTTGTTCGTTTTTATTATTCTGTGAAGGTAAAAGTACTAAAATAAGTAGGTCGATGACACTGATCTTGATCAGAACGATGTGTGTGTGTTGGACAAGCCTTCTTGGCGGTGTCAAAGTCAAGTCCCTCCAGGGCCTCTGTGGCTAGATCCCTCCAGTCACTGTCTGTCACGCCTAGACAGGCGATCTGGTAGGCCTCTTTAAACATCTTCCTTTCCAGGTACTGGTACATGGGCGCTGACTGGGCAGAGCGACAACACCACCATCAAAAAGCATTACAAACTTTACATTGTGAAAGCAGAAGCAAAATTATCAATAAATAAGAAGAGGACCACCAACAAAATTATATCTTCACCACATGCTTGTCTCCATAACTGATAGAAAAGCAGTCCATATAGTATTTTTTGTCTTTGTAGTACAAACCATGATATTTAAGATACACCAACCATTGGCAATGGTGTGCAATCATTGCCAATCACCAGACTAGGACCAGCTGATAACATACTACACACCTGAGGCACCTCCACAGCAGACATGGAATAGACGTGGAGACAGAAGATCTTGGAGCCATTGTAGCCGACCATAAAGCCTTGCATCTTCTGCTGGTGCACAGGAAAGTTGCTAGCCTTGATGTTGAGGTAGCCGTTGCCAGAGAAGCACAGCATGTCCTCACACTGGGTGTTCCAGGCCACGCTGTTAGCATTAGGCTCCTACAGGGAAAGCAAAAGAGAGGGGGAAGGTAAAGGAGGGTAGCAGGAAAATAAGGTCTAGAGGTGACTGTGGAACACAGAGCAGGCAGGAGTACATGAGTAAGATATGTACCTGTACCTAATGCAAATAAGTATACATACATGCATGTTTCTATTCTATTCCATCCCACTGCACCTGTGAAATGTATTTTAAAATCTACCAAGTTATGTTCCTCCACCATACCCTTAACCCTCTCCGCTGCTGACCTGAAAAAGCAGTTCTTTACTGTTGATGTCGTAGACCAGGAGAGTGTTGTGCTCATCCACCACAGCCAGTTTACTGCGAGAGGCACTCATGTCCAAGCAGCGCACTGACGTTGACAGCTTCAGCAGCGTGATGGGAAACGGGTTGTCAACAAATATCTTCAGGATCTGCATCACAAAAACAATGGCCAGCAGAGCGAAATCAGAACACAGCACCATTGCTAATGCTAGTTAAATCCAGTGGCAATAAATGTGAACTATAAGGAATGCATGTTGAGACTTGCAGTGCCATACTCATGCAAATAAACTGCAGTCTTCTTGAAGTCTCCTTCAAGAAGAAAGCAGTTTCTTTTATGTTCAAATTGCTAGACTAGGACAAGGTTACTTAATGTGGGAATGTATTTTCTCAAAATACTCACAGCTCCATTCTTTAACCCTACTAACAGACCCTCTCTGCCTGGCGGACCACCAATCACTTTGATGTAGCGAATTAGGGACTCCATCACCCATTCTTTTTCCCTGACACTGGTGAAGGACATGCACTGGAGCCTCTTCTCCTGCACGAGAGCACAGTGGGAAAGGTGAGACCACAATTACATATAACACATGAGACACCGACTGGTTCAGTATTACCAAATTATCCTGTTTTTATTTTTTCCACACTCTTTTGTTTTCACCATTTACGTTACTTAAACACACTCGTACATGTCTAACATATCTTAGCGCATTCTTCATTTAAACACTGCAAAGTGTGGTATATGTCAGAAAGCAATGTTGTAAAGATAAACAATGATTTGATTTGACACAGACATACACAGCCCATACGAGCACAGCCCATTTATATGGTCTGAAAGCTGTCTGAGGCATGAAACACGAGCATGCCTGTTAGAGAGAGATCTGAAGCACCTCTGTCACACACAGACTGATTTAAAGGGAAATAACCTCCGTCTTATGGCTGCTCCTCCTCCCTACCAGGCTCTGTCAAACACATAGAGACAAGAAGCAGAGAGGAACCCCGAGGGTCACCCACTGGTTTAGCAGACTGAGGTCCTTCCCCTTTGTTCAACTGTCTTGCTTTATTCAGTTTGAAGAGGGTTGAGAAGGGGAGAGAGACAGAGCCTGCAGAGCACATGCACAGCTGGAGCCTTTTGCAAACTACGCAGAAACATCTGGCAAACCAGCAATATCATGATATTATCATTTTTCTCTGGGCTGTTTGGGCTAGTGATGAATGGCTAAACACTGATTCACTCTGCTTCCATCATGTTAATAGCGCTCAAATGTCCTCTTGCGCAGTCTGTCAAGTGTGCATTAGTGTAATTTACAAAGAATATGAGTGTCACTGCAGGTCAGCAGAATTTAGTCTGAGAAGCAGAACTGAAGGAAAACTGTTTGTCTCATTATGTGAAAGAAAGACCAAAACACAAACAGGCTCTGGTAGAAGCAAGCACGAGTGTTTTGGATGCTTTGCTTTTGTAAGCATTACACTGCACAATGACTATGGAACTCTATCTCTTCTGACCTGACACAGGATGATATGCTGGGAGCAGACCACCAGCAGGTTGCATTCAAATTTCCTGCAAATTTTCTCCTTGATGCGGTAGTGCATGTCTGAGGAGTCATCTGAATAGAGCTCATAAATGAGGATCTTCTCTGGCAGCTGGATAGCAAGGCGGTTTCTGTAGATGGCGATCTTCTTCACCAGCTCACGACACTTGATCCTCACTAGGGAAAAAAAGGACACGAAGGGAGAGAGTGGACTTGTTAGAAGGGTGAGGAAAGTTTAATTATCTTAGCCAATGCGTCCTGTTGAGTCTTCTCAGGGCTGATTGTTACAACCACCCAGCTATACTGTCATGCTGCTCTTCCCTGTATGTGTAAAAAAAATAGATACTGGGCTGAAATGGGCTGAAACCTCTCCTTCATAAATACAAATTGCAGACTGCCAACCCTTACAAAATAGTAATTGGATGACTGTTGATAAGACAGATATGGTTGATATGACAATAGAAAAAGTATAATGGCTTAAACCTCTCCTTTATAAAAACAGATTGAAGACTGCCTACCCTTACAAAATAGTAATTGGATGACTGTTGATAAGACAGATATGGTTGACAATAGAACAATTATAATATATTCCTATTAAAGTTATTGGTAATGTTTAAAGTATAGTTCAGAAAATACTGCCTCTATACCCATTATCATGGCACCAACTGTGATGCTTCAAGACACAAGTTCATTCATTCAGTCATCATTTGGAGTGGCATTACAATAGGTCCTTTATGAAACTCAGTATCCTGTTGCTAAAGCAAAAGTGCACCTTTTTGTTCAGTGATGAGGTGCTGAACAATGACATCTGTCATGCTGTCTCTATAAGCATAGCGATCCTTGTAGAGGCCGTGAACTGTACTGAAGATAAGTTGGTAGCAGGCGATGGTCCCATCCTGGCAGCCCAACACCTAGATAAGAGATAACAATGTAGCAGTACATCCTATTAACACCTCTAAGAAAAGACTGTGAGAGTGGGAAAATGTTCCTGTTGTTAAAGCATATACACAGTAGAACTGAGAGAATCTGCCAGCAACCAATTCTCTCTTGTATGCCTCATCACTTTCAGTTAAATATGGTGAAAGGAAAAGCTGCTGAGGTGTTACTGTAAAATAAAATAACTAAAAGAAAATGAATCAAATGCAGACTGGCACTCTGAGCTTTATCTGTATTTTGCATTATATTTTCCTACTTCTTTTCTCACACAATATTATTTAAGGGTAGGGATAACTTCTCTAGACATACGGCTTCATAAGCTGTGGACCCACCACAAAGTTGGAGTCAGGCTTAACCCGGCATGTCCACACCCAGGTATTCTGCTCTCCAATGGTGCCCAGCCGCACACCATCTTTAGTGTAGAGGGAGGCCTGTTTATCAGAGCCGCCCATGACTATATACTCCCCCTTGGAGAAGTAGCTAACGCAACAAGGGTCATAGGTGAGAGTCCTGTCTTTTCCAATCTGAGAGAGAGAAAAAGAGAAGTGGACATTAAACAAAGAATAAAACAAGTATTTCTCATATTTATTGCCCATGGGCCAACACTTCCCACTGTCTGGGCTTTTACACATCAAAGTTCACAGCACATTCAACCATCCCTCTGAGTGTTTGATGAAAAGATAGACAAAAAGACATTTCTCTGGTTTAAATAGCCTCTATTGTATTAGAGTTCAAAGTCAATTTGCACAACAGCGTATTAGTTCCCCAGCTCTGTGCATCTGTTTCTCCTCACTCTGGAAAAAAGCTGCCTGACAATCCATAGTTGTTTTCTTTCATTGCAAACTATTCCTGGTGTTATAATCAAAACAGGGTGTTCACTTAAATAGATAAATAGGCCGATGACTATATATGAGCCTAAGGCCTAACGGCAGAGTAATGAACAGTGCATATTTGTCTGCATAATTACGGTATTGGCCACAGGGAATTCAAGAGGAAGGAGGGACAGTGAGGGGGCCATTAAAGCAGAGTAGGATCACTTCCAGTGTACTGTTATGGTTTCAATAGACCCTGACAGTCTGATTACAACAGGAAACATAGGACTTAAACTCAGTTAAGTGTTTGCGATACCATATATTTTGGACAGATAGACACACTCAAGTACTCTTGTTTCTTATTGCTATTGCACGTGATAGCACATTCAGTGAGCTGATAGTGTTTCAAAGTGCTATTAGTCTTCTGGTATATTCCATAGAGGGTACTGCCTATATTCAGTCACCTAAATGCCCTTTTAAACAGTTTGAAGTGGCAGAGGAGAATGGTTTGTTTTACTAGAACATATTACATGAGTAAGACTCAGTATATAAGTATATGTACATTGCAAAATCACTATGTTGATTGTACACAGGCTAACTATATGGTAATTTGGGATTCAGAATTTTCATTACATAGACCCGTGATATTCACCTGCTTTCCACTGAGCTGATAGAAGGACAGCTTCTGACCCCAGTCTGCCACAGCCAGAATGTCATTGTGCTCATCCCTGTGAAAATACAACAAAAATTACTTTGGGCGTACTCAAAAAAAAGTACTCCTGTCAACATACTGTACTGAGGGGGCTTTGGTTGGTTGATGACAGTGTTAATCAAAGCAGAGAGGCCACCCTTCAACCTTCAACTAGGAGACGTATGGTCAAGCCCTTTCCCCCAATAACGGAAAGCTTTTAGCTTTACTATGTTTCAGTCCAGTTTTAATTGCATGCCGGGACAGAGGATTGTTGTTTATCTTTATTATTGTCACATATAGTGAGCCTATGTATCTTTCCATCTAAGCCCTTGTACTGAGAAGAATTCACCCTGTGAAGCGTGTGTGAGCAAGACACTGAATCCCAAGAGAAATTCAAGAGAAACTATTCCCTGGCTGACCTCATGCTCTGACCTCCCTGTGATAACCAATCATATTCCATAAAGTAGTAATAATAATATATCTGGTGCTTCTTATCATTGCCTCTCATCACTGGCCTCTTTGCCCTTCCTCCTACAAATCTTCATCTTCATGTCTGCCCTTTCCTCTCAAATAACCTGTTCAGTAGTCCTGTGCAGTGGCTATAGCTGAGCTCCTGGCTTTGGCTGTAGGGGGCATCACAGAGCAGAGACAGCAGCTCCAAGGCATCATAATCCTCTCCCTCACAGAAACAGTTCCACCACTCACTGGTTGACCACTGCCACCTGCTGGCCCCACACAAACTATTCACTTGAAATGCAATGCACTCTCATTCACACTTCATCACTTAAAATCGTGGTGACATGTATGGAGGGTGCATAAGTGTGTGCGGCAGTGTGATGCATTTAATTTAATACATTGGTGAAAATAAGATACCAGCTTATTTTTTCTATAATATTATGCTGCAATAATTAAGAATGACCAACTTAGAGGGGTTCCAGGCTATGGACCAGATAGGAGATGAGGAGCCTCCTGGACGCTCTATCTTGACCTTCTCCTCTCCGTTCTTGTTCCGAATGCTCACCACTCCATTCATCATGCCAAGGGCAAGGTACTGGCCATCGTTTGTCCACCTTCAATCAAATGAAACCTTCAACATAAATGTGTCACATTAAAGTGTACCAATGTTGCAGACAGTTATAACTACAGATTTTACTCACCCACAACATGTTATTTTGCTGCTAACTTTATGTTTGTTCACAGATTTTTGCTCTGGGGACCACAGACCTAAAAATATAGATGTTACAAAGATGTACAATCTCTCTTTCAAAAATATTTATAGGTTTATAATATATCATGTACAAGATTTTAAAGTTCAATATAGACTCAAACCCATGGTGCACTCACCAAAGTCCCCAGAAGAGCAGGAGGCAAGTTGGTGGGTGACAGGGTTGTAGGCAACGCATTGAATAGAGTCATTGTGACTACAGATAAACACATGAAAACAAAAACAAAACCAAAAGAGGTGAAGGAATACACACAGCAGGGGATGCCTTAATCCTGAAGTGATGAGCAAAAGTGACACTTACGTATATTTTAAAATACCCTCCAGTTTAGACGTCCAGATGATGATGCTTTTGTCTGCAGACCCCGAGGCAAACCTTTTACCTGCAGAATGCAGTAGTTAGTAAGATAACAATGACGACTGATACAGGAAAATGTAGTATACAAATGGAAAGCCAGTTGCGTACCATCTTTAGCATAGGCCACACAGTACACAATGTCTTTGTGTCCTTTTAAAGGCTGGATAATAGCTCCATCTGCTGTGTCATAAACCTGCAGCAAAAATACAATACATTAAATGTAATAATAATGTATGCTTTCTTTAGATACGTGCCTTGGCTGAAGAAAACAGCAAAGCCTTACCAGGACACGAAGCCCTGCAGCAATGATGAGTTGGCTGCCATCTGGTTTGAAGGCAAGGTCATAAACACTGCAAAAGAGAATAATGGTGAAATGATGATGATCCGTTCATTGTGTAAGTTGTTTGTTACGGAAAGCTGTCAAACATTCAGCTTCTCAAATGTGAGGATTTGCTGCTTTTATAACTGTAAATTGAATATCTTTGAAGTAACAATCATTGATTATTGAGAGGGTTTTCTTTTCAAATGAGGAAAAAGCGTTAATCCCTTACGCCCTGTTGTAGCCCTACCAATACTTAAGTAATTTGTAAAAAGAAACATGAGTATACACAGAAGTGATTGAAACAAATAAAGTTATGATTGTTAACTTCAAAACTTTATCTTGGGTTGGCAGAGGTATAGCGTTAGATATATAACTTAACGCTTGTAGCTTCATAAAAGAAAATGTTTTTCATAGCAAGCAATGACGTGCAGCGACAACCAACACCTGGCCGTTAACTACGGCTAGCTAGCTTAACATCAACGTTAGCTCCGCCCTAACATTATATCGTGCGACAAAAGAAAGGTGACATGCTTCACTATTGATAGGACAAATATTTCACATCACATCTTAGACACAAGAAATATACAGCAGCTTCAGTATCTCTATCATTTATGAACGATAATGGAATCGATGTGGGGCTAAGGCTAGCTCACGTAGCTGGCTAACACTAGTTTACATAGCAACCGCCGTTGCTAACCACCTAGCGTTACATCCCAGTATCTGACTTAGGTTGACAACGTAAACATGAACATCTAGACCCTCACCATTGTTCACGAATTGTTTCTTTCCATGCTAGTACGGCTCTCATTTCCAGCTTTTAGAAGCAAATAGGACTAATGGGTTTTAATCAACAGGTTGTTGTTGCTGGTTCGGTCCGTTTTTCATACTAAGCTCTGTTTTCATGATTTGTCCTTACTGCGCAGACTCGGATCTGCTCTCTACTTCCTGCTTGCAGAGCAAGCCGCTGTGTGTATCCGCCAAAACTAGACTTCCACTCCCGTGTGTCCATCAGAAAGTAACCGGGAAGACATCAGTCTCCTCATTTGTCCTACACGGCTGTAAGGAAGGATTTCGAGTTTGACCAGTATTCCTGTATGTAAACCTTTGAATAAGTCTGTTATATTAACAGCTGTGTGCTTTTCTGCTTGTCATGTCAACATCTGCTGTTCAGTAACATCCAATACATGTTATGTGGTGATACTTTATGGGATACTATACAACGGAGAAATGTCATGTACATGTTGTAAATTGTAGGTAAAGATGATACAGACCAGGAATGGCTGCTGATGTGGGAGTAAAAAGTCAGCCGATGGACAATGACTTCAACACAGACTCCACCACTTCAGATTCCACAACTGTCTCAACCAGGCACAGAAACAATAACACCCTTCTCAAAATGCACCCTACAAGCTGTGATATCCAGCTGGAGACCAGTGGAGGCATAAATGGTAGCAAGAACGTGGATGGTTCGTGCCACACTTCCACAATGCCTCCTGGCTGGATCAGAGAGGTGAGGCAGAGGAAAGCAGGAAAGACAGCAGGCAAACTGGACATCTATATTACAAGGTGACTCAGTGTTTTCTTGTAATCCTCTCTGTATGTAATCATACCACGCATCAAGACTAAGTGCATTGCAGATTCAGTTAGATCAGTGTCTAATGGATCTTTCTGTCGTTTAAGTCCCCAAGGGCTGAAGTTCCGGTCGAGAGCATCCCTGCACGCTTTCCTCCTAAAAGATGGAGAAGGGAACTTAGATATAAACCTTTTTGATTTCACTGTGTCCAAAGGCGATGATGTCACCACTCCCTCCCAAGTGAAACAGAGGAGAAGAAAGAAAAAACATGCAGATGGACAGCAGGAGGAAACAACAGGAATACTGGATCCACCTCCAAATAAATCTAAAAGAGGCTCTTCCTCCATCACATGTACTAAAGAAGGTAAAGTAAAGAGTGCAGAAGATACTAACCATATTAATACTGACATTGTACTAGAGGAGATCACACATGTTCTAGAAGTGTGTAGTGACAAAACGGATGAGACGGTGAAGTGTTGCATACAAGCCGCCCCTTCAACCACGGTGGATGACATCACCCTGCAGAAGAGCCCTCACAGAGTGGGTCTGCTGAGAGAGAAGCTACTCCGACTGGCTCCCTCCAGTAACCAACAAAACACTTTCATTGTTCACAAGGATGAACAGGCAGCAGATTCGCAGCCTTCCGTCCCGACTCTGATTGTTGAAACTGCCACCGAGAGCGTCAGCGAGGGTGAGGATGAACGAGGCGGAGATGAGATACAGATTCACAGCCAAGGTGACAACAAGCCTAATTCTGAACTGGTGGCTGATGCTGACAGTCACCGGCATGTGGAAGAGGAGGTGTTGTTACCTGACATCACTGGTGGGAGCTGCACACCAGTGAGAGATTCCCAGAATAGTAAGTATGATCTACACTGTCAGACAACTTGTAAAAGCAGCTGTTGAAGTTAGTTTTTTCTGGATCCACTTTTTTTTTTAAACTTTTATTTTATTTAGATTTCATCATGTTTTATACAATACAATACAATTTCACTGTTCAGTTTGTCTTCATCCAGTTTCCAGCTGCCTTCACATTTTCCAGTAATACATACATAAAAAGTAAAAGAAACCAAATACATTAAGTAACAAAGAACCTAAAAGGAAGAAAGGGGGATGGATATATGTCCGATAAAGAGGGAGGGGCGAAGAAATGTCAATTATTACAGACTCCACAAGCCCATAGTGCATATGTGATGTGTTCAATTCATGGAGTTCCCATAGTTTTTATTAGTTTTTATACTCCCATATATTGTATGAGGCAGGATGAGGTTTCAAGTAATACACTTTATGGTGGCCATTAATATACAAATAGTTACTGAACTTCGGACGTGACCAATATACATAAATTAAGTATCTGGAAGTATCCTGTAGTTACTTTCCATTTGAACTCCCACCAAGTATTTCAAATAGTCACCAACTGTGCCTCCATTCATTTCTCCTTTATTTGTAAGGTGTTGTTTGGGTTCATGCACAGAGATATTTGGAGATTACTGGAGACATACACTGGATATTACGTTTCTATCCACATTTCCAATTCTGTAAGGAACTGCTTTGTCAGAGGGGGAAATATTTTCTCATTACTTATGTGTCATAAGAAAAGTGTTCTTTTTGTTTATATACACAAATGCTTCCTGTCTGCCTAGAGTCCAAGAGCATGGAGGACAAACGGAAAACAAGCCCTTATTTCAGCAGGAAACCCCTCAGGGATGGTAAAATGGTTCATTTAATACAAGAAGCAGAGACAGCCTGTGTATAGAAAGTATACCTCAACATTTATGAAATAAAGTTGTGTGTGGCTTAAGGAGACACTGTCTGTACACAGGCCTTAGCCCGCCCAGGAGGAAGGCCTTCAAGAAGTGGACACCCCCTCGCTCTCCCTACAACCTTGTACAGGAAACCCTTTTCCACGACCCCTGGAAGCTCCTGGTGGCCACCATTTTTTTGAATAAGACCAGTGGTAAGATCCAACATACACGTACACATATTGCATTGCAACAGTATTGTACCACTACTCAAGTCAAGTATTTCCCTTCTTTTTTTTTGTACAATACTTCAGGCAAGATGGCTATACCAGTTCTGTGGCAGTTCTTTGAGCGTTACCCGTCTGCAGAGGTGACCCGGGAGGCCGACTGGAAGCCCATGTCTGAACTTATGAAGCCGCTCGGCCTGTATGAGCTTAGAGCCAAGACACTCATCCGCTTCTCAGGTGAATGTGCTTGTCCACTGTACGTGATGGATTACAGTATCCTCTTCAGTAATTACAGTATTATTGCAGTTTTGCCACCGTAGATTTATATGGTTTTAGTCAGAATATATAAAGCAATATCAGTGGTCAGAAAAACCTCACAATCCATTTCCTCCTGCGTAGATGAATATCGAACTAAACAGTGGCGTTACCCCATCGAGCTGCATGGTATTGGGAAGTATGGCAACGACTCCTATCGGATCTTCTGTGTGGGAGAATGGAGACAGGTGAGTGTAATCCCAACTATAATTTTAATTTTGGTGGATTACATCAGTTTTGTAATGATAATTAATCATAATTGAATAATTTTATTGGTATTTTTTATATCAAAGGTGACACCTGAAGATCACATGTTAAACAAATACCACGCCTGGCTGTGGGAGAACCATGAAACGCTCGGAATCTGAAACACAAAGTATGAGGAACAGCAAAGAAGATGTTGGGCCACAGACAAGAAAATCAGTTATATCATTTCATTCATCAAACACTGCAGTTATCTTACAATATTAGTGTTTTGATGAACTTGCAAAGTTAAACCTGGATTTCAGTGTTGGCCTTTCTTTAAAAAGTTTGACTCAATGTGTAATAAAATGTTTTAAGTGGTTTAAAAGTTCAAATGCTTCATTATTCAGCCAGTCTGACTGGTTTTCCTGTAACCTCTGACTGTGTCTGGTTAGTCTATTGCCACAGGATAATGATCTTTCTTTTTGAGTGCACATATGCATGACCGTACCCTCCACTCAGCAGCTTTCTTTTGATGGGGGGGTAACGTGATTCCCAAGGCAACTGTTGCCACCGCAAAACACTCAGTGAATGCACAGGCATGTCTCGGTTTAATCTTTAACTAGTACCAGTACAGCAATTAGCTATATTTACATTTGGAGTTGTGTTATGATTTACTGCTAATAGAATTGCAACTTTAAGAAGATAAATAAAAAAAGTGCAGGATTTGACACTTGGGAAAGTTTCATTCCACAAAGATTGGACTTCTCTGGTGGGAACAGAAGAACTGGAACAAAAAAAATGAAACTGCGTAAGAAAACATTTTTGTTTTCTACATTTGTTGTATATTTTCGTGTTAGCAAACAATGTTAAAAATGTGCTGTGATTCTGTTTATCTTTATTATCACAGCAGCCATCTCCATACCTTCCACGCCAGTGTGCATTCCTTACAACACGCCTCCTGTCCGGGAGAGTCGCTGCCTGGTGGTCACCCCCATGACATTTCCCATCATCTCAGACTCTGCGCGGCTGTGGACAAGCAATCAGGTGAGCAGAGATTTACTGACACTTTATTCATTGTCTGACTGTTCTCCTGTGCATAGGAAGATGGGGTTTGCTTTTGAGGTAAAAAAGAAAAAGGAAAAAAATATTTGCTCAAATCTGCTCCCCAGACTATTCCGAGACTGAACCCTTTACATCCACCTCTGGTCCATAAACGCACCGTCAGTCTGGAGACGCCAGCTGTTCACCACCACAACCACCAGAGAACACTTATCTTGCAGAGGAGAGAGCATTACAGGTAGGATCACCTGACCAATAATAATTGATTTTTTTATTTGACAATTACCGATGCCATTGCCATTATTGCTTTGTTGTGTCAGGTATCATCAAGTGTGGCGAAAACCCTTTTATGGAACCAGCAGTGAGAGAGAAGAGTACAGGTAATATAATGAACACTTTCACTTCACCTCCTGTTATGACAAGTATTTTTCTTTTATCCTCTAAATCTCTCCTAAATGGGGGTTGCATTACACACTGCATACATACTTGTTACCATCCCCTTTCCTGTAGGAAGGAGTTGCGAGAGGAGTTAAAGAGGCAGATGGAGGAGAAATGTGTAGCACTGAAGCTGCAGCTGGCCAGCAAAGTGAAGGATGCCGATTATATAAAAGAAGTGGACCACCTTGCCCTGTCCAATGAAAGAGAGCGAAGGATCCAGCACGGCAAAGCAATGACAGCTTACAGAGACGAGAACAAGAGGGTAAGGTCCCACACATACATTATGTATCCACTGCTAATGCTTTTGTGTTTATGCCCCTTATGGTTGTGCCCTGAAAATGCTTCAACATGCTGGCTGCTCTCAGATTACAACAATATAGGGAGTGTTTGATGTTTTTCTCTTGTCTCTGCTGCGTGTGTGTGTGTATGCAGTTAATGGAGCAGAGCTGGAGGGACAGAGCACTAACACGCTCTCTGGAGGCCCTGAAGGAAAGAGAGCTGCTGTGCCTCAACCCCATTAACTGGAGTGGAACACTGAAATAGGTTGAACCTCAACATCCAGGGGCAAACCTTCAGACTCGCTGTAGCACTATGGCCATGCATGAATGTGATGCAACATATATGTATTAGTACATGTAATTAGTGCTGTGATAGCCGATTTAAGAGTACTCCTATGACACTGTCAGACTTTTGATGGACAGTTTTTTTTAAGTCTCAAAATCAATGAAGCAGAATTAGAGATGTTTTTTTTTGGTTCTGTACATTCTTCTTCTGGTGCCTACATTACCCACAATGCAACATGACCACCAACAGTTATTTGGAGATTCGGAGGTGTTGTGCTCGTAGCGGCTAATGTAGCCAAGAGCCACTAGCCTCAAACAGAGATGAGGGGCGGGCTACAGTGGTCTGGTAAGCTTAACTTATTTCTAACTCTTAACTCCCAGATTTTTTTTCCATTTCAAACATTGTAGTCTTCAGCCCCTAACAACATTTTTTTAAATCCAGCCACAAGACTTTATACAATATTTTCACATATGCAGTAGTACTCACATATACCTGCAGACTGTCCAATCATTTATGATGCAACACGCAATTGCAGAAAATAAATAAAAAGTCACTCCTCCTGTTTTATTTCATTTTGTCAACCTTCCTCTTTTAATTCTAAAGCAAACATTTTTAATGAATAATGACTCTGTGGACAACTTTCCACTCTAGGAAAACCAAAGATAAATAAGATGGACGGGTATGAAGTGACACTTCAGTGGCTTTCTTACATGATGCTACTATATCTGCTGCTAGAATTACAATTGAACAGATTTTTAAAAAACTGCATTGAAAATGCACAAACATACACAGAGGAAATGTCAAGAGCAAAATATGATAAAACATTTTCCCAATAAATATTGCTTTCAAAATAAATTAAAGGCAACAGAAAATGGCTTTAATCATCCAGATTAGAGCTGGTGTTGACCTAAGCACATTCCCTCACACACTCATTACGTGGTCGATAGCACGTGTTGGTGACCCAGCAGCTGTTAAAAGTCTTCCATGCCAAAGTAAGACAATAAATTAATATATACGGTGTAGTACCTTTGATTTCAAATCCTATTTTCATGCATTATTACTAAAAAGAATCATTCAGTAAGTAAGGAGGTAAAAAGCAATTCTGTGAACATAAATAACCAGTGGTTCATAATGGCAATATCCCAGAGTTTCAATGGGGTGATTGAGGAAAATTCATAAAATTCCCTCATCCGACCCCGTGCTCATCCAGACACGGCCAGAACGTGCATATCATTCAGTCTATGGGAAAACCTTTGCTTCGTAGCATTGAGATAATGAAAAACATGATGGATATGATGGCTGTAGGTTTTGATTGTGTGGAAGAAAACGACATCATTTCTTGCAATATCGAGGCCAAATGAGACATCCAAATGCATAATAGATTTTAACAATCAGTAGTGGTCTTCATGTCACCCTTGTTCCCAACAAAGTTGAGGTAGGTGAAGTTCAGTTCCCTTATATCAGTGCAGTGTTGCTTTGTTGTTCCTCTTCAAGCTTTATGGCGTCATAGCCTTCAAGTTCTCACTTTTTCCTGCATTATCCTATTCATAAACATAACATGAACCCAAGCCCTTTCAAGTAACTCCCCAATCCAAAATAAGTCCCTGAAAGGCTAGCATTGTAGGGACATTCTCCTGCCCCCAGTTGAGTCTCATTCACCCTAACTGGCTGGTATTCCAAGGTCCTTTCTCAAATCGTGGCCCCAGACAGTCTAGCGTCCCTTCAGAAATCCATCCAGCATGTAGTCTCCCTTTTCTGTAAGCCAGTATCCAGCCATAGCAGCCACACCTCCGATGAAAATGGCAGTGAAAACCATGTCACCCTTAGCAGCGAGCGTAGCTAGGGCACAGATTACAACGCCGAAGAACATCTGCTGCAGTACAAGGACCTCATCATCTGTCATGTCGTCAAACAGCCCCTTCTCTGGGCCAGCTGAGGCAGTAGAGGAAAAGAAACTTAGCCAACAGTTCTGAGAAGCTGTCAACAATACATATGTTTGTATATTTACTGCTACAACTACTTACCAGGAGGCTTATTCTCAACACAGATGCTATCTCTTCTAATGAATCCATCAGCACAGTCACAGTGGAAGGAGCCCTCCTCATTGATACAGGCCTCATTGAGTCCGGGGCAGGCAATCGCACGTTCGTTACATTCATCTACATCTGTGCGAGGAAGCAAAGAAAAAACGTTTAAGGAAATCAGGAAAAGGCACAGAGGTGTGGCATAGAAATTCAGTAAATAAGTGGTATATTCTTACCGAGACACTTCGCTCCTCTCAATTTGTAGCCACGTGAACATTTCTTACAGCGGGCAGGACCACTTCCCATGCAGCCCACACATGCCTGGTCACAGCCTGGATACATCAAAAGCACAGTGGTCAACATTACGTACTAAACTGGATATTTAATAGAGAAAACAATTAATTGCTGATGCCTCATCACACTTAAAAATTATTTCAGTCTTGAGGGAAACATACTATCATGCTTTAATTATGTACAATACAGTACGCTGACACCAGTAACTACACAAAGAGCATACCTCGGCATTCATATGATCCCTCTGTGTTGTGACAGTAGGTGTTGGAGGGACAACGAGCCAGCTCTGTACCGCACTCGTCAATGTCTAAGAGACATACAAGGGCAGTCAAACAACACACATCCAGAAAACTGGCACAGAGTCAGTGAAATATTACCACATGACCTCTAAAGCCAAACTCACCCACGCACTTGTTGTCATGAAGGATCCAGCCGAGTTTGCAGTCAAGGCATTTGTAGTCCTGCGGCCCTGAGCATTTCTTACATGAGTGGTAGCAAGCTACAAAAAGATGAAAAATGAGGAGACAGTGGGAGGGTCAATTTTAGACAAACAGAATTACATACATGTAGAGTGCTGAAACAGTTGTCTGAATCTGGGGCACCTGCACAGGCTCCTGTGCTGTCGTTAGAGCTTTTCTCCCTGTAGTAGCCATCGGCACAGCTCTGGCACAGACGGCCCGAGTATCCGGGATCACAGACACACTCTCCATCTCCCAGACGAGTCCCCTCCCCCTCGCAGCGACCCAGACCTCCACACACACCACCAGGGCCGGATGGACACTCTGTATTGGAAAATATGCTATTAGTGGTACTCTGGAACTCTTAAAAACTAAGGCTCTGAATTAGCATGGTCATTCTTAACATGGGACAACCAAGGATAAATTAGGCCTGGCATGATATGGTTTTCTGTACTGGTATCAGGAGACTTCTGTTGAATGCTTTACGTTTTTCACACCTTTGCAGTCAGGTCCAAAGCGTCCAGGTAGACAGCAGAGTCTCAGCTCCTCTATGCACAGCCACTCAAACAGGTCCGGTGCCTCCTGCTGCCTACAGGACACACACATTACATCATGGCAGTCATGGAGTTAAAACAGGGGTATGGTAATACATCTAAACAAAACATAACTACACACACCGCTGTGGCCAATACTGTCCCAATTTAAAAAATGAATAAATAAAATTAAAACTAATTTAATTACAGGACATCCAAATAAAACCCTACTTAAGAGATTAAAACAATGACACTCACTACATAAATACTGAATGAGGATATTCCTAATTTTAATTTTCCCATGAAATCTAGAATTAGCTGTCTGTGATTCACCAACAAATTCTACTACATAATGCACATTTACCTGTGGAACCACCATGTCTCCACCTGGTCCTCTATCTGCTCCAGCAGCTGGTTACATTCAAAATCTGTTTTCTCACAAGCAGCTTCTACTATCTCGAGGAGCCGAGTCTCACTGAAACAAGAGGCCAGCGATTAGAGATGCACGGCAAAAGTAGAATACCAGAACAGATGCTGCCCCACCCCCTACCCCCCAAAGACTAGTGGAGCCTTACTCTGGGCCCCCTGAGAGGATTGACTCCCCTCAGTGGGCTGTAACATTTAAAATAGACAAGTCTTACACATATTACAACATATAATACAAATGTCCAGGGAAGACAAAGGACTTCCGAAACTGAATGACATTATTCAGGATGGTTCCAAGAAACATCATACATAATACATTTTCTACAATAATTTGCGTTATCTGTTTGTCTTTCCTTTTTGGCATTTGTGATACCAAATATTGACAGACTGGACACTCTAGTAAATAAGAAACACAGCAAAGTGTAGGTGAGACTCCAATTAAAAATTTGTCTTACCTGCGTGCATACTTAGCCAGCTTTTCTTCTTCCCAGGCAGTGTTACCTCCTCCAAAGTTCTTGTTGGCTGTTTTCTCCAAGCCCTAAAAAAAAAAAAAAGGAAAATTCCAGGACTCAGGAATACTGAAAAACTTGGCCCAAGAAGACAAGCATGAACTGATGGCACATTTAACTTAACTGCAGTACCTTAATGAAACTCTCTGAGAGTTTTCGGCAGGTCTGGCATGGCGCAGTCTGAACTCTCACCACAGACAGCTCTGAGAGAAGCACCAGAGCAGGCAAGAACGGCCAGGCCCACCACATGATCCTTCAGCAAACACGCACAATGTTTAGGTTTAAATACTTCTCAGTGATCACCACAGCAAATATCACCAAGTACACTTTCAGAAAAGTTATTTCTATCATGTTTCCCTAGAGACCCTGACATAACATACTGTATGCAGAGGGGGTGGACATAACAACAAGAACATCTGTATAATATAAAGCAATCCAAAACCATGCTACATATATTAGTATTACTTTTGTGAAACGTAATATCCATTATGTACTGGGAGAGTGTCAGCAGTGATAATTTCACTCTGTTATATTATTAAGCTGTAGTTTTTGTAGCTGAACTGTAGTTGTCTAGTTCACCCCCTGTGACGACAAAGGTATTAATATTATTTTCATACAGATTTAAGATATTTTCATAATTTCGGTGAAATTTAAACAGAGTAACGTGACCCTACTACACAATGCAATCCACAAGTACCTCAGTGACGGGTCTACAAATGTTGATATAGTCATTCAGTCTTGTTAGAAAAGCTTTACAAACACACAGCTTAGCCTGGATGCTGTTAGCTTAGCTAGCTCAGCATCAGCACCACAAAAAAACTAGCCAACTAGCAGCTCGCTAAGGTCAACAGTTAGCTGCTAGCCTCAGCTAACGTTGTCTATCCTAGTCTGCTAATCTGTCCGGTGTACCTTTTAAAGCCTAACGTTATTGAACTCAGCGATAGCGCCGTCCTGGTGGTGTTTATTAAATACCTGCTAAATAATCTTTATTGCGGTTATTCTCAGATTAGCTAGCCGAACTGTTTTTATCGGTTATTCTGGTCCTACCTTATTGCAAAGCCACCACGTCCGCAGCACCACTGATGATTGTCTGATTCCCTGCTGGACCGCACAATGCAGGCAAGACTTTCACATTTTGGAGAGCCACTTTTAAAGCTTCAAGTGTGCCATTTCAGTTAGTAAGCCCCAACAATGGCCTGCCAGCTGAATGACTAGCAGCAAGCTAAAGCTGGTAGTGCTCGTGCAGTACAGGCTCGTGTAGCGCGAGGCGGCTGCGCTGGGATGAATCAATGAACAGCTTCCAGTTGCTTCTCTGTTTTCCATGCAGCTGAGCCACACAGGATATGGCACCGCCCAAACCCGCTGGGATTTCATTCATCAACCAATCACCCAACATCCAGTTCTACGCAGACGGCCCCGCATTATGTTTATCAACCCATTCAAATAATATCGCAGCTCTTGCTTGTCCATAATTGCAGTTTTGATGCATTTAGAATATATTTTAACGACCTCTTATGATTCAGAATATGTTCAAATTGATTTTTACTTGTCAAAAATGTGAATTTACTGAAATACCCCATAGCAGGATGTAGCTTGTGGGTTCCCTTGGAAGGATGCTCCCACAACTCAGCCATTTTTTGCTTAACATTTTATTTTTACCTCCTGCTGCTGCACTGTGCCGCCATTCATAGATTTTAGGATCTCAGGAATTCATTTTTATCCATAACCCTTTCCTGCATGTTGGACATGTTTAAAAGATGTCACTCTGCAAACACACATCAGCCATGTTTTTAATGAATGAGAATGGACACTGTAGTCAGAAGAGCATCTGACTACATGGTTCAGACAGATTTTTTTTTATTCAATCCCACTTTAAAGGGTAAGACAAAACAGTATAAAATTGGCTCACCGTGCCTAGACAAAGCAAAGGAAATATACTCATGTGCAAACTCAGAGAAAGAAAATAGCTTATTTTTGTTTAATATTTTTCTTCAGAATGTCAAATACTAGTAAATATGTCAAACACACACAATGGCTTGGTTTAAGACTGAAAAACGGCTTAAACAAACAATGTAGTGTCAGGACAAAAGCAAAGGAGCAATTTGCTTCATTGAGATTCTTGTTTTGCATTTTAGTGTAATTTTGGTAGCTTACTAAGGCATGCTGTTTTTGAAATTTAGTCACCAATTTGTGATCAAACTGTGTATCAGCTGATACATTTTTCCTCAATTTCACTTTTATAAGTAGTGTGAGGTTTTACTGTTGTGTGCTTTTATTAGCAGCCAGAGCTCAAGCTATAACAACCCAGCTTTTCTTTGAAAAAGGAATTACTGTTTCTGCTGCCAGAAACATAAAACACTTCACCCCCTTGTCAGCAGCCACTAGACCTCAGATGTTTAGAACAGCAAATGGAAAAGCTGCAAACTGATACTGATTTATGTGAACATCTCCCAGAGCATCACTTCAACTCATTACTGGCAGCTCATCCCAAAACTGAAGCCTCCTCTCCTGCTGTCAGACCCATTCCACTTCACTGACCTTTGGGCTTGTGTCAGGGCTGGAGGGAGGCGTAACAAGGCATGGCTGCAAAGGCACTGTTTCCCCAGAGTCTTCAACTCCTACCCCAACACAACTCTGGGACACTCCTGCAAGGCGCAATACAGAAGTCCCCGCTGTGAACCCCGACAGTCCTCGTGCCAGAGCTCGGGATGCCATCCTGAGCCCCCCTGCTCTCTTCCGTCTTGCTGATGCAGTAGCCATTTGCCGAGCCCCAGCCAGTTCGGTCAGAAAACCCAGGCTCTGGGAGGGGAGGCTGTAGACGTGAAGGCCGCGGAAAAGTTCTGGCAGCGGCCGAAACCCACCTGGAGGCTCAGGTGGAAGTGATTCAAACTGCACCAACATGAACCGCTCACCAGCGCGGCCCTGTAAATAGTCTGCTAGAATACAGCTCAATGAAGCAGTAAAAACATCAACACAGGGAGAAGAGGCAGTGTAGCTTCTTCCTGCCACATCTTCCCCCATGTCTCTGTTCCTCTCCCAACTCCGAGCTCCCCATTCTTCAGCACTTATCCAGGCGGCCTGAGTTAGGACTAGCACCACTTTGCCCCCCTGCCTTTGCAGTCTGTTCAGTCTTGAGTGCAGCCAAGGCACAGGGCCCAGTACGCTGAGCTCGGCCTGGCTCCACAGGTCTAGAGACACGCTGAAGCCCAGGGCTTGGAGGGACGTGCCCAGGTGGCTCATCAGCTCTGGCAAAGCCAGGTTGTCATCAGGTGGGTACAGCAACACCACATGACCACCACCCACAGCACCTGAAATAGAGGAAGATTAAAACCGTTAATAAAGTTTAAAGGAACAGCTCGACATTTTGAGAGTGAGATGAGAAGATCGATCAATCGGTTAAATTCAAAGCTACAGCCAGGGGATGGTTAGCTTAGCTTAGCACAACTAGAAACAGTGGGAAACAGCTAGCCTGGCTCTATCCAATGGTTACAAAATACGCCTACCAGCACCTCTAAGGCTTGTTAACACATTGCATATTGTTGTAAAAAACAAAGTGTAAAAATGAAAATTTGCCATTTTACAGGGGGGTTATGTGCCAGACTATTTCTTGGCTGGGGGCTGTAACGTCAGTCTTTGCTGGTTGCCTGGCAACTGTTCAGAGGCGGATTTTGTTACCGTTGAACAGGGCCAGGCTAGCTGTTTCCCCGTTTCCAGTCTTTGTGCTAAGCTAAGCTAACCGGCTACTTATAATTAACAGACAGATATGAGGGCTGTATCGACCTTCTCATCTTCATGTCACTCTCCACCCGAGGTGTATTTCCCAAATTGTAGAATTGTTCCTTTAGGAATATTTAAAATGAGCCACAATAGCAGCTAACAGTAGCTATTAGAAAAGATACAGAATATTCATGATAATTTAGGAACAAAGGGTAATACATGCAAGTGAAAATTTAAACACAACATATTCACACATTTCTACAAATGTATGAATAAAAAGTATGAAGATGTGATGTTTACAGTATACAAGGGGATATGGAAAATAGTGGTTGCCCAATATGAACTGGATGGTCAGGCTTTCTTTTACCTTTCACATCATCTTCTTTCAACCATCTCCAAACGTAGCCTAAAAAAAAAACAGAATTACACACTGAGGTATTTTGCAAAGGTGCTATTGATATTCAATAACCTATAAATAGAAAACTGACCTTTTAGGACCCCTTGTATAAAATAGGCTCCCAGTATGGCCAAACACAACAGTAATAATCCTACGAGGAGTGGCAGGCTCCACCTCCACCGAGATGCTTTAAAAAGAGTACAGCGGTCTTAAAAAAAAGCATTAAAAAAAAGTGCTAATGTGTTCAGTGAATTAACAATTACTTATCTGCTACATTCTGATAACGACATAATCTAGCTATTATTAACTGATGAGAGTTAAACATTAAACCTACTTGAACTTAAACTGGGTCAATAATTAATTACTTACTTGCAAATGGACACAGGGGCTCTGAGTAAGACTGCATCCCATGTATCTTTATCTAAAAAAGTGAATGAAAAATTTAAGGTTAGCACAGTATGTAATAGAGGAAGAAGTGAAACATGTTTACAATTATATGAATGAGGTTATATTTAAGATATCAGGACAAAGACAAAGATCACCTGAACACAAAGCAGAGGGTGTGCCGACACATTGAACTCTCCTGTTTTCTGAAAAGTTAATAATAGGAAATAAATGAATAAATAAATAAATAAATAAAGTGAAGATTCCTCATATGATTTAGAAAGCAATCAGCAATATTGTAAAACATATGCAACTTGTAGTTAATGTTAAACCACTGCAGTCCCTTAGGGTGAGGGTTAGGTCCACAGTTGCAGATAGGATGCGCAGTGGTGGATTAAGTATTTGGATCCTTTACTTGAGCAAAAGTAGTAGTGCCACAATGTAAAAATACTCAAATGTAAGTTAGTCATACATTCAAAATGATAATTAAGTAAAAGTACTTAAGTATTGTCATCAAAATGTACTTAAAGTATCAGAATTACTCTTTAGGCAGAAAAATGACTATCTGAAGCATAAGTGTTATATTATTATATATTATATTATTGGATTATTGTTACTGATGCATTAATGTGTAAGCAGCATTTTAATGTTGTATCTGGTCGAGATGGAGTGAACTGATTTATATTCTGTTGAGTAGTTTAATCAAGAGCTGTCAGCTAAATGTAGTGGAGTCATTTTTAAATACTTAAGTACCTCAAAATGCTACATAAGCAAGTACAGAACTGGAGTAAATCTGCTTAGTTACTTTCCAACTCTGAGTATGCGACAGCTTACAAACAAAGAAAACTTTTCCTTGATGTTTTTACCCAATGTCCGTATGGCGTCGCACTCCAGCCAGCGCGTACGTGGTTGTGCAGTGTCTGTCTGGAGCCCCGCACCTCGTAACACCGGCCTCCTGCCAGGTCTTTCCGGCACAGCCACACCTCTGCCTCCAGTCTGCAGGGAGCAGTCACATTCCAGCTCAGCCCCGCGCCACCCTCCCTCATCCGAGTCTCCACCACAGACACAGAAACGTTGTGCTGCATTCTCTCCAGTGCATCTGGAGAAAAAAACAAAAACATTGCTACGCTGTGAAATCATTTACCATGCAAATGTATCTTGCTTTCAGGTTGACCTATGTGAACTGCCTTTACCTTGTTGGTGTTTGAAAGGGCAGGATTCTCTTCGAAGCGCCTTTCCCTTCCACCACACCTGAAAACAAAGAGGTTCTTAAATTGTTTCCATTTCTAAAACATTTTGCTGGGTTTTTTTTTTGTCAGTTACAATTAAAATGTCAGCTACCTGGAAGCACAGGCATGGTGCAACAAAGTTTGAAGGAATGACCATTTCTCTCCTTCCTTTGGGCTGCAAAGGTAAAAAAAAGTAAGAGATATACACAGAAAATATTGATTTTCAACTAAGAGAGGAGATTGATGTGAACAGTTCAGCATTGACTGACCCATGCAAGAACCTCTCCTGGCATTTCATTCCAAACCATCTGGCACATGAGTTCATCTTGTCTGGCATCCGTGTTTTCTAGCTGGAGGAGGACCACATTTCTCTTAGGATCAGTCACAGCTTGCAGTCTTGGTGCTGAGACAGGGGACACATCAATCATCTTAAGTTATAATTAAGCCGTACGACAAGTATGTAAAACTATTTTGCTGGCACTGCCTCACACAGTACACCATACAAGCTAGTCTGGAAAAACAACAGGTGGAAGCAGAGCACACCAAACTTTACACATACATTTGGCAACAAATTCTCCTTTCAATTTTAAAACATCTCTTACCATCACATTCCTTTACGGTCCCCTCTAGGTCCATGGAGCAAACTGAAAGAGACAGGGAGGAGTGGATGTTCAGTGACATTAGTAGTCTGCAACTCAGCATCTCTTTGCTCACATTTCAGCACTCATGCTCACCTTCTTCTAAAGATGGGATGGTGATATTTTGAATGTTGTGTGCACCGTTTGAATGTGCGAGGACATGGACCACAACAGGAATGCCAAACATCACTTCTTTCTCTGTCAACAGCAGCTGTATTTGCAGGAAATACATACATAATTTTAAAACGTTGAGTATTTAAATCACTCAGTAACTATAAACATACTAAAAGATAAAAGACATTTTGGAAATGTCCTTTACTTGAGCAAAAGTACCAATACAAAAGTGTAAAAATACTCCATTACAAGTAAAAGCATTCAAAATCCTACTTAAAAGTTCTATACAAGCACAGAAGTATTATCATCAAAATATACTTTAAGTATGAAAAGTGCAGTAAAAATGACTACTATTATATTGCTGTAGGCAGTATTGAAAAGAGGCAAAGTGATCCAACCAGACACTGCTTTTTTTTGTAATGGGTCACAAGCTGAACTAATTAATACACAACAACAAAAGAAACAACAACTACATTAGGTCATTCCTTCACACCTGGCCAATATTAGCTACCTTATGTGTGGGCGGCGGTTGAGAAGCCTGGTTTAAACCAGAGTAGCTTGGTTTAAACCTGAGTGTCTTGCAAACTTCACTGGAGCCTGGGGAGCTGAGACACACGTTCATCAAAGCTGCTACAGAGAGTAGAGAAGAAGAAGAGTTAAGAAGAAGTTATATATATATATGTATATGTGTGTGTGTGTGACTTTGTATGGGTTGAGCTTATGGTTCTATACCTCTTGGCTCAGGAAGCACAGACTGACCACTTCCCTCGGCCATTTCATTTGTGCCAAAAAACTCATCTTCATCATTACGTTCACCAGACTCCTCAGAAAACTCCTTTGCATTATCCACCTCTGCAACGACAAGTGCAATGTGCAATGCAATGGTGGTCAGTAAATACTAGAACGGAGAACACAATGTTTTAAAACCACACGAGCTGACTGGCAGACAAGTCCAACAACTATGATAAGAATACAGGAAACAGCTACTCAAGAAATGATTTGGCAACAATAGCTGTGCCAACAAAGACATCTACTGTCATAAGGACAATGCATGATGCGGTTGGGAAAACTGATGGTTAGAACCACCAGCTGACAATATCAAAACACTTTTTTGATGGCAAAGCTACCTTGTATTGTGATGATGACTTGCAGGCAAGGTTCACAGTCTTGTGTGGCTGAACAGCACAGAATCACTTTCAGCTGCAACTGCGTGACATTGACTGCATCGTCTGGATCGGGCAGGGCAGCAATGTATGGAGAGGCTGTGGAAAGAAGAGTGTTTCCACTTTAGACAAACTGCACGCTTATTCTAGTGGGAGGATATTACCAGGACATGAGATGCACCTAAGCTACCTGAGCTCACGTTGCAGTCCGTCAGACCCTGAAGACAGAGAAGGCGTGGATGAGAATTGAACATTCAACAATCCCACTCATCCGTAACGAAACACACGTCTTGAGTAGCAGCAGGTGTCAACAGGGGAGAAGGAGGCATTCAGATCCTTTACATGGGTAAAAGCAGCACGACCACAAGTAAAAGTCCTAATTATTGAAAGCAAAATGGCTCATTGTGCAGGGTAAGGAGTAATTATTTAAAAATCATTGTGTTTCAGTTAAAAAAGGAGGCGCTTAGAAATAACTAAATCATCAAATATAAAAAATTTGTGTAACATAAGATGAGTGTGTGTATAATAAGATGTAATTTCAGCCTGCAGAAGATCTTTTGTTGTATTGCTTGTTGGGAGTAATTGCCTTTTGTAATATTTTGTCTGTCCCACTTTTACCACTGAGAGTAGTCTAGATTACCTCTCGGCATAAGCATTACAGCTGAGTGAACGCCTCAGCGTCCCCAAAACACAAACCACACACACACACACACACACACACACACACACTTCTGTGGTCCTTTGTAATGTTTAATCTTGTCTGTTATACTGATGTTTTCTCGGAAACACAATTCAGAGAAAATTCCAGCTACAGAAACCCTCCTTGGAAACGGAGCAGTGGAGTAAGGTGTCATGCTCAGGCACAATAGTAAATAAATAATGGACATTAAACTGATCCATCTCTCTCCGTCTGTCTTGACTCTCCTAATCCCAAAATCCTGAAGCCTGCACACTAAATTTTGTATCGATTGGCTAGTCCAAACAACATTTATTTAAGTAAAACTAGATCAACTATAAACAATCTATAAGTGCAGTTTTATTTGGCTGTTATTTTGTATCATAAAGGGCACCTTTTATAATATAAGAGAAGGTTTTTTACAAATGATCCAATAAAAACAAACAACAATAAGGCCTATATATTATAATAAGGGTTCTAAATGCACTAAATGCTAATACACAAAACAGAAATATTATAGCCATATAGGTAGTAGTCACCCTGTTACAGCCTGGTTCCATAGTATCCAGTGTTAAGATATAAAGACACCAGAGGCTTATCATGGTGACTTGTTACCTCGCTACAGATGAGTTCAGGTTCGTCTTGGTCGATCATCTCCAGCGCTCTCGCGGACACGAACAGCCAGAAGCGCAGCAGTGACAGCAGAGAAGCACGTGGCACCCGCGAGAGCGTGAGAGCCATTTCTTGGAGAGCGCCTCCGCGCCTGGCACAGGGTGCCTCTCTGCGGCGCACGTTTCCTGCTCCACGGCTAGACCCTCCTCATCCGAGACACGAACAGTGAAAGCCCGTCACCCCCTTACATCCACGTGCAGCACGGCGTGACGGTGATACTTCCTCGGAGAGACCGTTGACCATAGCTTGTCCCACTCCTGCCGCACTGTTGTGACTCTCCTGGGCTTTTGTTCCACACGTCCTTCCCGGTGATTGACAGCTCGGGTGTTGGGCGTGTCTCAGCGGTAGAGAGGAGAAAACTTGTCATGATCCACTTTGTAATAACAAAATGCCAAAAGACAGGCGTGCTTGGCAGCATGCCTGACAGTTCACATGACAAGATGGCCCTTTATCTGTTGTGAAGCCCATCAGATAAAGCCAAATATTTTCTAGGTTATCTCACAGACAATGATGGCAACACTGAAAAAGGGCAGTGCCTCATGTCAGTTCTCTGGACCAGCAGTGCCAACATTTTGTGGCCATTTCTTTTGAAGCATCCAGCTGAAACTCTTACTTAATGATTGAGTGGTCTCAGTGTTTTGCTCAACAGCATGTGGCTGTCAATCAACATATTATTGGCTGTTGCAGGAATTGAACCTGCCACTTTTTGGTCAGAGGGTTTGCCCCACAAATTCCAAACCACCTTTGCACCCAGTTGACTTTTGAATGTTTTCAGTTAGAGTGCTGAAGTGTAATCATTAACCTCTGACTAAGTGAGTAGGTCAGTTAAATCCACTGTTGAAGATTAGAAATTCTATTCTGCTGCACATTATGAAGCCCTAACGCCTGTGTGAACTGTGTGATTGTGGTCCTTAGTTAGTGTGTGCAATCAGAAAAATGCTGAGTCATTGTGGATCTTAAAGTATGTTGTGAACACAAGGAACCCAAGGAACACACTGCACTAATTTTCATATATACTTAAAATTCAATTGATGATCTGTTGGCAGAAAAAACAAGTCCTTTTTTCCATTTTATGACTATTCTTGTATTAACTTCCCCAGTTTTGCTTTTTGTTTACACCTTGATTTACATCAAAAACATTTATATCAGTCTAATAAAGTCTAATATCCACATCAGCCTAAGTTATTCTCCTGAAACTATATTCAGTTTTTACGTGCTGAACTTCATGTTTTGGCAGCAAAGGGTGGTTCCATTGTTTCATCTGCTGCAGGTGATTATTTACTTCCTCATTAATCCGGTCAAGAAGATCTGTCACTCAGCTCCAAAATATTGGATTGTTGTCAAATTGGGGCCGTTCCGCATAGCTCAAATAAACAGGTGTGAGCATGATGCTTATAAAATAGAGACTCTGATTGCTGGAAAAACAGATTTCATTTCAAGTCATTATACAAGAATCTTTTTTAATTAAAAGCATTTTTTATTATTTTCTATACAAACTTTTATAATGCCAACAGTGCTAATACCTTGAGAGAAATTGTTCATTAAAGCAGGAACAAGTAATTATGGTGTCAGTTTAGTTAGTAGAGAGGGAAAAAAGCAAAACATCGCCTGAATTACACTTTGTTTTAAGGAGGTAGTAAGCAAATAGTGTACACAAATGTAATAATAGGGCTGCAGACCGTATGTCCATATTATATTTAATATGTATAACGTTTGACCTCATGACCACATGAATTAACTGCCAGATAGTCAAGCACACCTCAGTACAGATCATTTCCTCTTTTCACTCAAGAAATCCTGGGAAAGCGTTGGCACAACGTCTCTGTTTAGAAAATCCTATGCAAATCTGCCATGGAGCTTTTCACCTGGGCACACAAAACTTTCAAACATTAAATACACTCGTGAAGAAAGTGGGGTGTAATTTGCAACCAGTTTTTCATAGCGGTTAGCATATTTACAGAGATAAGACAGGTGTTCGCTATGGCCTCAGTCACGAAAGCAACATAAAGAGTCTCTGTTAGAGGCCAAGTGCAGGCCTATTTCTCTTCTTAATATGCAAAACAAGTGGTGGCAGTTTTGACATGATGGCACCAAATAATGAATAGCTCTAATGCAGGGATTGGCTCCGACGTGCTCACAATGGAACACCAGCTCCCGTGTCTCATGTACGTATCGTGTTTCCAACAGAACAAAAGTCTGTCCCCATCAGACACGTGAAACCTGAGATTAAAGCCTCTCTGCTCTCCATGGCGACCCGTGGAGAGGCTTGTGCTCTTGTATAGCTCCTGGCTTTGCCATGTTGGCAGACAGTGGCAACTTGAGCCTGCTTTGCGTCTTATCTGACATAATTTGCAGTGACGGTGTGACACTCGGCCCTTGCAGTTTCTTTCCTTGCATCTGAGGCAGCAGTGTTTGTAGTCTTTGGGCTAGCTGCCGTGCCAGCCATATTGACAGCACTTTGGACAGGAGTCTGGGCCAGCAGTGCCACCTGAATTTATCGGTTTCTGTCTGTCTTCTCATCCCTCCCAGCTCCTGTATTAAGCCCCTGAAATCCTGCGGTAAGCAGTACCGAGGGACACCTCTGAAAGCCTTTGGGATGTCCCTGCTGTGACAAAGGCCCTGGAAGTAGACAAGGGCCACTCCTTGACCTTTGCAACCCTGCAGCACCCCCTCTATGCAGGCCAGAGCAGCTGTAAACACTGGTGCTATCACTGCAGAGGGCTCCTCCTGGGGGTACAAATCATTATCTTCACACAATTTAACACAATCTTTTTTTCCTGCAGCATTCACTTTTTTGCATTTTCCCAGTCTTCTTCCATTTAGTTTCAATCCCTCTTCCACCTCTACTCGTATTTTCTCATGTCTCATGTCTGCTTTGCTGCAATCTTCCTTTTTTCTCACATTCTTATCCACGTTTGCCCTCTCCTCCTTCCACTTCTCATAGGTCTTTCTGGCTTCAGGACTCCAAATAATCAGCACTTTTCCTTGTGCCTTACGCACGGATTCCCACTGCCCGTACAGCCAGGGAAGTGGACCCAGATCTGCCACTCCAGTCCTGGCCCCGGCCTGTGTTTGAGAGCTTTGGGCCCACAAAGCCATGTGCACTGTGGCACTTAACTCCCCCTGCAGAACTGAAGCCAATGCACACACAGCAGAGAGATGGCCTGACTGCTCTGACGAGCACACCAGCAACACTGGCTTCTGGATACAGAGCCAACCTACAGATATGGGAAAAGACGGAGAGAAAAAGATCATTTATTGTTTGTTGTTCCTTTAAAACTGTAAATGTAAAACAGCTGCCACCAGACTAACACCAGTCAAACAAATGAATTGAGGCAATACAACGGTGGAATTAAAATGACTTGTAATCTGAAGACATGCAACCACTCGAAGGTACGATGACTATTCAAATGAAATGAACCAGTGCCTTGAACAAGTATTTGAGGAGGAAACTGGACTAACCTGCAGCTCCACTCTTGGTGCAACGGTGGATGAAAATTCCCAGTAATGCAACAACAACCACAAATATCAAAGCTGCCACAGCGTATATGCCACATCTGTTGTGCGTGTCTGTAGAAACAGAGAAAAGGCAGTGTGTATATTTACTTTGTAGAAGTTGTGTGTGCATACAGCTTAAATACTGTAAATGTGTATATTTTTTATTTTCTATTTCTTATTTTTATATTTGTACATACTTTTAGTTCTAAATTATGCTACTTTACTCTTGAATGGGAGCACCGGTACTGTACAATTTCCCCCCGGGGATCAATAAAGTATTTCTGATTCTGATTCTGATAACAATACACACAATACACTCACAGTCAGGGCACAGAATTCGTCTACCATGAAGTGCAGGCTCGGACTGCCACACCTGCAGAAAAGCAGATTGAAAGAGTTTAGACGAGAAAAGGTAATGCACCAGGTCCAGAAACACCTTACTCAGTCTTGCGCAGCTACTTCACCTGCACACACGGCTTCTCAGCAACAAAGTGAAGAGGCACATTTATCTTCGCCTCAGTAGTAGTTCCATCCTGTAAAATGGATAAGAAGAGTCACATATTTACTCACATTAACATTAAAAAATGTTTTCTCTCTCTTAGCTCTTTCTTTCTCACAAACACATATGTATGTAGGTAACACATATTACCATTGTTACTGAGTGGACCGGCCCCATGGGTGTACATCCCCTCTCATTAAAGACACAGAGTTGAGCGGAGAACTTCGCTGGAACAGAAGAGGAGAGATACAAAAACACGCTCTGCCTGCCCGGTCCGATATACACCTCCCATGATGACACATCTGAGAAGGAGAAGGAGCGAGGGAGTCAAGAGAGGGAAACAGACAGATACATTGAGACTCATCACAGCTATAAAAAAAAAAAATTAACAATTTTTTTCTCCCTGTTTGACTCACCAGCCGGGAAGGGGCAGGAGATATGATGGCTGCCTTGTAGAGAAAACTGCAAAAATGAAACACAAATATGAGAATCTGCAAAAAAAAAAAGAAAAGGCAGGCAACTGGGCATATATATAAGAACGTGTTGTTAATTCTCACCTGCACACACATCTGAGGATGTTTGTCCACTGCGGATGTGCTATATATCTGTTGAGGAGACACAGTGGGTGTTTCAGAAAGCTTTGCTCATTTAAAATTAGGAATCTATCACCAATACCAGCAGCAGTCCTGCCATACTTACCAGGTTTGCTCCACCTTCCTTCTCCTTCAGTGTGGAGTTCAGTACAGATGTGCAGAGGTGTTCGTGTTGCCTCCAGCAGAGGGAGGCAGAGATCTTCAGGTCACCGGCAGGACACTTCGAGCTCCATGAGAAACTTGACTCATACAGTGTGACTTTAGAGGAGAGCCAAATATCTCTGACATCTGTTGAGGTAATGTGGATGCAGATGTTTACAGCACTATCAGCGTGCCAGACTGTGGTTTATACAGGAATGCTGTTGTGGTAAACCAACCAGATTTTAATTTACAGACATAAATAAGTAGTATGCTGTATCATTGTAGACAGTGACAAACTAATAACATTTCAAAAGGTAAGTTCACCCAATTTACAAACTTTTTTTCTCACCCCTTCTGGTGTGAAGCCGTGCAGATAGTTTTGGTTTTAAGTGCTAAAGTTCTGGGTTAGACAAGAAGATCAATGCCACTCCCGTATCAGCTCATTAAATATGAAGCTACAGCCAGGTTACCGTTAGCTTAGCTTAGCATAAAACAGGGTAAACAGCCTGGACTCCGTGCTGGACTATTTCTTGGCTGGGAGCAGTGAGTTCATGTCGTCACCGTGAGGTTACCAGGCAACCAGCAAAGACTCCAGAAAGTCACTGTTCCAGGGTGAAACAAACAAGATATGATGCGATAATTAGTGAGCTTTAGAGATGCTGGCAGGCAGATTTTGGTAGCTGTTTCGCCCTGTTTCCAGTCCTTGTGCTAAGCTGATTTAATTAATTGCAAGCTGTAGCCTTTTATTTACCGCACAGATATGATATTGGTATCAATTCAATCTTCTTATCTAACTCTCGGCAAGAAAGCAAATAAGGGTATTTCCCAAAATATTAAACTGTCCCTTTCAATTTGTGCAGCTTACAGCAATAAAAAATTACATTTGAAAACCAACAGCAACTTGCAGAAACAATGCCCTCTACTTCTTTGGTAGCAGTTCCAGTGAAAGGGGAAGGACATTGTTTCTGAAAAGTCAAATCATCATTGAGTTCATAAAACCATGACACACATTAAACCAAAACTATCTGCATGATTAGATACCACTAGGTAATTATGTCTTTTTGTAATTTCGGCCAATGGACACTTTAAAAGTAGCAATTTTAAAACAACTGATTTTCTCAGAATATAATTTTATAAAAACAATTGATGGTGGTGTATTGTTGAAACATCTGTGCTCTAAACAAAATGTTTCATAACAGGTGGAGTCTGTGACGATAATTATAATTAATAACACCTTTGCTTGGCTATATACCTCCTTAAGAGTTTGTGTACTAGTTTACAGTACACAACCTTTGAGATTGTGCACTTTTACAAAACATGTTTTACAAAAATGTACAGTACGCCCTGTGATCAGCGGTGCAGCTTTGAGGCATCAGAACAAGCTACATGAAAGATTTTTAGGCTCAGAACGGCTAAATGGGTCACATTTAAAAAGGTCACTGCCATAAAGGCTACCTTTCCTCAAATGTGAGGATAACATACCACACTGCAGAATCCTACATCAGATTAGCCATATTTATAAATACCTTTAAATTGGTGTGGTTGTGTGCCGTGTTAGAAATAGACACAGAAAGAAATGACATATACAGGAAATGAACTGTAACAAGATCTCAAACAGATCCTCTGGTTAGCTTTCTGTTTTCTGGTCTTGTGAAAGAAAGCAACACACCTACTCAGATGAGTATCTCAGTTGTCAATTAAAATAACAAAAAGTCCCTACAAGATGTTTTTATTTTCAATCTGACTCTGACATTAATCATCCGTCACACTCACCTGCCAGACGTTCATTTTGAAAAAGGCACTTTTCATTTCGCCGGGCATCTATATGGGTGTAATATACCTGTCAACGCAGACACAACATGTACAGGCATGAAAAACAGACTGATTCATAAAAATAATAATACAGCCTGCATCAACAAGGCATTTGGAGCAGAAAGTACCTGCACGCACACACAAGGCAGCAGGTAAGGGATGTTAAAAAGAGCTGATGGAGACCGAGACGGATCAATCTGAAAAGAAGACGCAAAACATTACATTGCTTCCTTTCTGTGTGTACAAACAAAACTGCATATATGCAGATTAAAAAGATGCCACTGGTACTTACAGTAATTTGTGGGGAAAGTGCCCCGCCTTTGCAGACCGCTGTATTTTCTTTGTAACACCATCTGGCGTGGACTTTGTCTCCAGGCTCCACAGTGACAGTGATGGATTTAGACAACTGATTCACAGACAGATCGAAGTCCGGTATGGGATCTAAGTCACACACACACACAAAAAGAAAGAGCTACAGGCTATGATCATCACCGCTTGACAGGTCAAAACGTACAGATGGGTGACACACTGGAGGAAAAAACTTTGAGAAACAAAAACTTCCAACTTCATTTTAACAACAAATCAAAACAAAGTTTTTCTGAGAGGTCATTATTTTCCTATGATGATACAGATGAGGGTTTTTTTTCAGGGTAACAGTGCCCCCGTTCACATGGCATGAGGGGTGACTGACTGTCCTTTAAGAGGATTTATCACACCAGAATCTTACATTACCTCTGTGCTATACATGCTGCTCTGATGAAGAAAGAATCAGGGAGAATGTGTGAAAAAAAGCAAAAGAAGATCAATTGTAGCGGAAAGGAAAAATGAAACCAAATAGGTAAAACATCCTAAATACACTACCTGGTACTGTGTAACTGGCACTGCAGCTCGTTGACGTTGTGCTGTAGGACACAGAAACAACACTATCGGCTTCAGCCTTGACACAATCATGTACCAGCTTCCACTGAAAAAAAAATTTAAACAAAAACACACACCATCAGCATCAGTATTATCTTCATTAAACCACCTTCAGTGTGTTAACAGAAAAAAAAATCATCTTACCACAGCAAAACTGGTATTGCTATGTGGTGACAGCTGTGCGGCACCCCTGCCACACCTGACTGTGGTGTCACCCAGTTTTCTTTCATTGTCACACTAAGAAAGAGAGAACAGAGAGAGACATATGATATTGTTGCATTCCACCTTCTTGAACTACAATGAACTGTAGGCTCATAATGGCATTTTGCATATGTACAGAGTTTGGGGCAGGTGCAAAGAGAAGAAGTCCAACCTTTTTTTTGTTTAGCCTTTTTTTCAGGGTTGGCCTAATTATCTCTCTAATTGAGGAGAGAATTTCAATCTTGGCCCCACAGAAGTCTGGAAGAAAGCAGTGCGACATGCGTTTCAGCATTTTGTCAGACAACAACAGCTTTAGAGAAGATGCTATGGTTTGACTCCTGTACCGTCAGCCTTCATCCAAACATGGACGGTGACACATTCAGAGTAACTCCCCCCAGACTCCCGGTACAGGGCTGAGGTCAGTGTGACAGGACAGCGTCCCTCAACATAGTCTGTCCACACAGAGAGGAGCATTAGTACAGCACATGAAACCATGCATTCAGTGTGACAGGGTTCGTACAGCTTTTCAAGAGTAAAATTCAAACACTTTCAAGGTACCCAAACTAAGAATTATGTTGAGAATCAAACTCCTTAAGGAGCGTATTAGAATTCAAGCATATTCCTAACTTTGAAAACAAAACGGTTAAAAGCATTTTCCAAACTTTCAAGACTTTGTATGAACCCTGATGTGACAAGAAAAAAAACTCACCATTCTGATTTCCCATCTAAAGTATGGAAAAAAGAAAGTGAACATAAATTTAGGAAATATCAAACATACAAAAAACAGTATATGGATTTGCCCATTTGCCCACCATGTATTTATATGTTTTGGATGTAATATATCTCATCTTATGTAAATATTTATAGTGTACTACTGCACAACCCGTCTACTGTATGGTCCAATGTGTAGCAACACCGTCTCAAACTCACCTGACATGTTGTGGTACATTCCAGCAGCAGGGGAGACACCACAACGGCAATAAATGCCACCGCGGTGACAATTCGCCTTCTAAACATCTAAAACACATTGAAGTTGGGAGATATTTGCGTAATTAGAAGCCAGGATTTTGTGCCTTCACGAAGCCATGGTTTCTTCGGCGGTCCGTGCAGCTGGTTTCTGTTTGTAAGAGCCGAAACGTGTTCAACAAATCCTCCTCAGCAGGAACACGTGCGGGGTTATCAGCTCCTCCGAGCAGCCTGTACTTGTTTTCCTAAGAGATCGGGTCCCGCCAATTGACTACATCATGTGGGCGTTTGTTAAAGAAAACAACATTTTGTAAGAATACTCGTGGCGACCTCAGCTCCGCCTCTCATCACAGTCTGACAGCTGGAGGAAATAACTCTTAAGTTCAAGTCCCCATTTTTTACCTTTCTGAGGTCACTTTTGTGTTGACGCCCATGCCAGCAGAAGATAATACTCCCACAGGAACGTGCAGTGCTGGTAAGCCTAGTGGGCTGTAATATCAATATACTGAAAATAAGATTTTTAGTACCTCCTCCTCGCCCACCACTGTCTGTGGCAGACACTTTCTGTTGCCAGGAAGTGATGATGAAGGGCCCTACGGGGTTTTTTTCCCCCTTTCTTTCAGTCACACACAAAGCCCAGGTACACCCCCCTCGTCCTGCAGCTCCAACTGTTAGTAATAATATTAAAACTTCACCCACACACTTCCTACCTTCAGTAATATAAATACTGTGGCTATAAAAATGAATCACACCTCTTACGAGTACATTTCATGTGGCTTTTTTTAATGCTGATCTGCACAGAGATATATTCTTCAATGATGAAAGTGAAAACAGAATATAGTATGAAATACTCATTTTATAGAGTTTATAGAACATAGTGTTTGACCATTTCTGGGCGCATAATGTTTGCAGCATGTTCATTGAGGGTTTAAAGTCTGACCACAGGGAGCCTGAACTTGTGACATGAGGAGGCATCATGCAGTAACCACTGTATTGATAATGTCTCCATTCTCCTTGGCCAAGCTTCAGTCAATGCCTTCCAGCTCTCTCCAGATTTCCATAACACTGAGAAAACTCCTTATTGTTTTAATCATATCAGGAAGGTCCACCTTTTGTTGAGTCAGTATTGTGACAAAAACCTACACCATGTAGACACTCTTCAGCAACTCTGAGAAAAGGTGACTGACAAAAACACGTCAGTGGATGGATACATTTCCAAGTCAGTGAACATCCCTTTGAGTCCGGTTAAATCCATTATTAAGAAATGGAGTACGACACAGCTGTAAATATGATGAACTTTGATTCAATGTTGTAAAAGAATAAAACATGAAAGCGTCCAATGGAAGTGAACACTTTCACACTTAATTATTACTATTACTTTATTGTAGTGAACCTAAGTACACTTTTGAGGTTCTTGTGTATTTTAAGTCTGTCCCAACTTTATACACCATTCCATGTGTGAGGAACCTTTATCTGAAAGACTTTAAACATGAGTACATAAAATATTTGGTTTAGATTAACTAGCTGCTCAGATATTATCTACATTATCTGGTTTATTTCATCTATTGAATAAAAAATGTATTATAACTACACATATAGCCCATGCATTATTGTGTGTGTGTGTGTGTGTGTGTACAGAGATGGGGTACAGTAGATGTCGTAATTACAGTTAAAACGGAAATCTAAAGCAGGGTTTTGGTAAAAAAAAACAGGGTTCCATGTCACCAGGTCACCTCCTGTGCTGATGCTTATCGGTTGTTTCCTCTCATATTCAGAGCATTGCTCAGGGCAGGAAACAAGGCGTCGCCAATCAGAGGGGTGATGTTTTGGTTACAAATCTGCAGACATAGAGCTTGTGGTGAGTGGGTGTTGCAGTCGGGTGGGGGATCTTTTATCGTGCACGGAAAAACTCTGGTTTGGGGCGAGGAAATTCAAATTGGTTGTTCAGAGATATTTGTCATCACAAGCCAATGAACTCACGTAGCAACTGATAATGTAAACAGTCAATTCATGGGAAATTTATTTAAAAATGGCAGCAAAATGTCCTGTATTAAAACTTGAATTTTGTTATCTCCTGTATCCTTTAAGGCCCTTGACACTGTATAAGTACACTTTTTTTTTTATTGGTATGATTTTTGTTTTTATTTGGGCAGGATATTACATTACCTTTGACTATATACTAGTCTAGAGCAACCAAACCACTGCTTTAACATCTGGGCATTTAAAACATGCACGATAGCGCACAAGGTTTATCTGGCACCTTCTGCAAAAAAAAAAAATGTAATGAGACATGATACCTGTGTTTTTTCGGAAAGGTTGTCCGACCAGTAGAACCAGTGTACAGTAAGTCTGTTCTTTATACACCATTAAATCCTGCACAAGACAAGACACCTGCAGAACCAGTGTGAAAGACTTCTGATTGTAACTCTACATTAAGGTGTCAGATGTTGGGACACATAGTGTTTGTCCTTATTATAAAAGAGGAAGTTAACTTGAGTGCTTCTGCAAATATGGACCCTAAAAGAATAAAATACACAAACCTTCCAAAGAAACATAAAACCCAACCAGGCGAATCTTGTACCTGAATTGAAGTGCTGTGCTATCAGTCTATGTGAATCAATATCCATACAGCGTAACAAGTCTTGAGAAGCACTGATGAGTCACGACTTCTTTGGAGAGAGGGAAATGGGTGGGTACAAATTTTCTAGTGAACACACAAGGATATTCCAAACAATGGTCTCCAGCAATCGTGAAGGAAACCAGGGTGAACAAACAGTCAACTCTCAGAAGCAGACGCACAGTGACCACAACATGACCCACAGAGTTTAAAAAACTCAAATCTTTTTTATTAAACTTCTATCTTTATGCAATCTGTATATATAAAAGTTCTAAAGCCATCAGCCTGAGACTAAGACAGACAGTGAGGCGTGTGTTTCAGTTTAGTCCTCATTATTCATAGACCGGCGGCCTGTGTGACACAGACGTGCGTTAACAAAACCGTAAAAACAGGAGACATGATCAACACAGAGTGCCAGACGAAAAGGGACCACACAACAATGTCTTGTGTAGCCGGAGTGAGTAGAAGTAGTCCATGATAAAAAATGAGCTTGTGGAACTTGTTAAGAAGGAGTAAGCAGAATAAATAACATTAAGGTTGGTTTGCCCAGTTTGCAACAGTCTCTCTTTGTGCTCCGCTGACAAACCACTGGACACTAGCACCAGGCCTGTTTTTGTGGAGAGGTGGGCGATGGATGTGAAGACGTGCTGGGGCGACGGCATCCGCGGCCATAGCCACAGTGTGCACGGTTAATGTACACTACATGCATTTCCCTGTTCAAATGTAAAATTACACGTGTGAATGTGTGTGTAAGAATGACGGGGAGAGGCAGAGCTGTGTATGCATCATAGTGTAACACTAAGTTCATCTTTTGAGTCTGTAAACCATCATCTCATTTGTTATTAAACATATGGACCACATACAAGGAATATTTTGATTGGTGATTCCGGACATAGCATATTTTTCCATTATTATTATTAATACCATTTTTTTTCAATTCTCTTAAATACAATATTTTACACGTCAGATTAAATACGGCTTAGTGTGCATGAGTGATGTGAGTCTTGGGGCCAATGTAGTGGATGCTTTATCCCACTCTGTGCTACTGGCAATGTTTCTTGTGTTCTGTGATGGAGGGCTGGGCTCTCGATAGAGAAACGTATACTCCACGACACCTTCAAGGACCAACACATGAGGTGTGTGTGTGTGTTCAGTCACTGTCACTGGTCTCGCTGCTGGGGTCTCCCTGCACCTTGCTGCGGTGCTGCATGGCACGATGGTAGGCCACCTGCACTGACTTGCGGATGTTGGATTTCCTGCCCTCCAGCATCTTCTCCTTGTCAAGCTCCTGGTCCACCCCGAGCGGCACCAGCTTAGAGCGCGGCAGCCACTGCCTGGATACACACAAACACACACATACATGAGTGTTAAATCATTTCCAATCTACAGTAAAACATGCATCAAAAGCAAAAACAAATGCACAGTGAGACTGTCCCAACATACATGCATCGGTCTAACTCCAGACAGAATTACTAGCTTGTTAAAGTGTCCTCTGTGGGCATAACAGACAGAGTCATTTCATGTGGAAGATGAATTGGATAAATAAGTTCCTGGTTCTTTGACTCTCACTTCAGAGGGTATGTCCTGAAAGCGGATCTGAATTCCCTTTTAAGGGATTATCAAGGAGGTTTCTCACAGATGTTTTTTCTTTGAACTTCGAAAAGCAAACATTGAACAGAGGTGACTGCGCACCACACGTTGACCTAAAATACAATGTTTTTCCCCTCCTATTCTCAAAAACCACGTTTGCCCTAAATTCGTCTTGCACTTCAGTCCTTCAGTTTCCTTTGAACAACTGCCACAGAGTTACTTGTGTGCACATTTCCAGTAACATCAGCAGATTTTTTGCATGCGTCTTGTGTTTTACTGTACTGTTTACAGAATGTCAGTGAGAACAAACAAAGAAGAAGAGACTTAAAGAACGATTAGTGATGATAGAATTAGGGAATACAAAAAGACAAGACGAGAGGACTCAGAGCACTGACCAGGTTCGCTTGTTGTCAAAGAAGAGGACCAGGAAGAGGTGCTCCCTGGCCTCCTGGGTCATTTGCTCCCCTAGTTTCAGCACATCCAAAGGGGGGACAGGGATCGGGACACCCCGGTGGAACACCCCCTCCCTGGGCATCTTCGGGTCAATTATCTGCAGGAAAACAGTAGCGAGAGGAGGGTTAGACACACTGTGTTTAACCTGCAGAATGTCCTAAAGTGAACAGCTCTCTTGACTTTGGTCTATGTTATTTGCAGAGTCCACTTGTGGCTCACCAGAGCAGGATATGAAGGATAGCCTCTGCACTTGGCCCACACCAGGTCCAGGGCTTCCAGAGAAGAATAGTCATCAGAGGTCATCCAGCACCCTGACCTGGCCCGGCCACGCACCACTGACGGTAAGAAACATAGGAACAGGAAGACAGTAATCATTGTGCAACCTCACGTCTAGCTAAACAATGGCTGCACAATCACCCTGCTCTACGTGGGTATTACAAGATACGTCCCCTTTCACTGTAATGTGTAGCTTTTGTTTTGTTTAGTTTTCCCTCCATATCACAGATAGCAACTACAGCAACTATGCCCTGTCGATTTGAATTGTTTCTGTTATTCTCAGCTTTTTCATTCATTCGCTCAGAGTTTTTAGTTTTTACAGAAAACTATTGCAACATCAACCAGATACAACCTGTAAGAAATATCAGTTATTTAGATAATTTTGATTAGTGCACAACTCCGGTGCAATCGCAACCTCATTAGTCATTTTCCCGTTGGTAATCAAGGCACTGAGTCAAATCATATCAGAACAACTAAATAATCATATTGGATTGGTTACCACATTAAGATTCAAATCATTCTGAGAAGAGGCTAGCTGTCGACATAAATAGAAACTAATGGTGTATGCACTGACAAGTGGGTGCGTACGTGTGTGTGTGGGTTTGAGTGTGTGAAAAAACGTGCTTACAATGTGAAACGCTCCGTGATCCTCCCACTGAGTAGGAATCATTTTCAGTGCCCGACGTCTCCTCACTGCTGTCCTCCTGGAAGGCAGAGCGGGAGAACGACGTCTTCCCTCTGCCCTGCTTAGACGGGGTCGTACTGAGAGAGAAGAGAGGCAGGGCTATAAAGAAGCATATACCTTTATCAAGCGTTTACAATCTGACAGGGCAAAGATGTAATCAACTATTGATGTTAACACCTTAAAACACAGCTAACTACGCGCTATTGGTTGCTGAACTAACTGTTCTGGTAAACATTTCTTGTAGTTTCATAGTTTAGTGCTACTAAAAATAGTTATTTCATGTTAATTAATCACTTCATAGAAGCCATAATATCCTTGAGATGACTACCCGGTTGGCTGACACTACTACAACATCATATCTGTAAGCACTTTAAAGGAATAGTTTGATAATTTGGGAAATACACTAATTTGCTTTCTTGCTGACAGTGAGATGAGAGGATCAGCACCACTCTCATGTCAACTGTTCATTAACTATTGAACTATCTTAGCTTAGCATAAAACAGCAAGCCTGGATCACTTCCAACGTTCATAAAAATGCCTACCAGCACCTCAAAAGCTCAGTAATTAACATGCTGCATCTGAGACAGGGAATTACATGCTGGAACTGTTTCTTAGTGATCAGCAGCTGGATGGAGTGACTTCCTGGAGTCTCCGCTGGCTGCCTGGCAACCTCAAAAGTGATGACAAGACTCCAGGAAGTCATTGGAAAAAAAATAGGCGTATTTCGCAAAACACTTACAGACACACTGCCCTGACACAATATCACATCATGAAGTTGGTATGACTAATGTGTTACTTGCTGACTTTGAAGTTGGTATGACTAATGCGTTACTTGCTGTCTGTAAAGCCAAAACAATGAGTTAATCAAGGCTACAAACTTCAGTAGAATTGCAGGAACGGATGCTAAGTGTATGGGTTAGAGGAGCTTCTGTATCTAATGAACAACTGGTATGTTTGTGCACTAATCACCTGGTCCTGTCAGAAGCTGCGCTGCTGCTACTGCTGGTTGTGGACTCGGAGTCTGAGCTGGAACGAGGGAGACGAGGCTCGTTTCTGTACACACGGAAGCTCTCTGTTACTGGCTGGTTTCCTCCATCAAAACCGTTACTTGGCAAACCTGTGGAAAAGAGAGAGAAAGAGTAACGTGAGTGCGTGCCACTCAAAATGGTAGGTTACTGTTTATCGTGAAACTGTCTACTGTACCTGGGAGCAGGTCGTCATTGTCACTGTCGCTGTCAGAGCTGGAGCTGCTGCGGGGGCTGCGGGGCCTCTTCCTGTGCCTGGTTGACAGCAGGGGCAGCTGAGGGGGACCGATGGGGCTTTGGCTTACCCCCGCCCCACCATAGCCAGTGTCCCTGTTCTTGGGGGGGCGTCCTGGCCTTTTTGGGGGTCCAGCCATTTTTTGGTTCTTCTTGGAGAAGAGGACAGATGTCCGACGGCCCACCTCTGGAGCCAGGGCAGAAGAGGACACACTCAGATCTGGAGGGAGAGAGAGGTTTATAGGTTAAAATGCAAGCAAATGTTTATTATGTCACTTTCCTTTTATAGCTATTATCATTTTCATGTTTCATGCACATCTTCCGAGACGCACCTTTTCCACCAATCTCCTGGCTGCTGCTTTCTCCGCCCTCATCGTGGTGTCCCGCAGAGGATGTGTGATGAGGGAGGGAAGAACCCCGGTCTCCTCCTCCCACAGACTCCCGGCCCCCCATACCGGAGCCTCCCTCCCTCTGGTGCGCGAGCTTCCTCTTGATGACACTGATCTCCTTTCTCAGAGCTTTGGCTCGACGAGACTGACCAATGCTGTGCTTTCCCGAGCTGACCTCATCGAGACGCACCTGCAGGTAATGCAGCTGCTCTTCCAGCGGCAGCCGTCGCCTGTTCTCTGGCAGGAGCAGGTCTGAGAGAGGCCGGGAGAGCAAGAAAGAGAATGGAAATAATTATGAGGGAAGTCAAACATGACTGGAAACTACAAAGGGAGGGTCGTGGGCGGTTTCCTGGTGGACAGCATGTTTGGTAGAATTACTGTGCTACCAAACTCAACCCTAACCAGTTCAAAAATAGTTCTTAATGGTAGATTAAATACAATATGTGCGAGGGCCCAACAAGTCACTTCATCTAGTAACAAACATGAACACAGCTTGGTTTTAAACTAAAGAAGTAGTAAAGAAAGAAACAGTTTTTACAAGCAAAGAGGATTTGTGATGTAGCATGTTATATATATGCCACCTACTGGTCAAAAGGCTTTACTGCGCCAAAGAGCTTTTTTTTTTGTTTTCTCTACAACATATTTCTATTCAGCATCTTACTCCACATACTCCATACTGGTGTCCAATGGTGTAGTCCACAAAAAGCTCGCAACCAAAGTGTGAGAGGTTCGCTTACCATCTTCATTAGAGGACAATAGTCTGTCTCTTTCTCTATCCCTGTCTCGCTCCCGTTCTCGCTCCCGTTCTCGTTCTCGCTCCCTCTCCCTCTCTCGCTCCCTCTCTCTGTCTCTGTCTCTGTCTCTGTCTTGGTCACGCTGGCTGTCTGGGCTCGGCTCTCGAGGGAGGTGTATGCCAGCCTCATAGTCGAAGCCTATCCGTTCAGCATGCCGCCTGGCGGTTCTTATGACGGCCCCGCCCATCTCTCTGAGCCGCAGGGCAGCGCGGTAGAAGACTGTGTCCTTAGCGTTGTACTTGAGGCAGTTGTTGACAATGAGGCCAAAGTCTGCCTCAAAAGCCTCAAAAGTGAGGTAGCGGTGGGACTCCAGCAGGTTCCACATGGTCTGGAAGTCCATTGGAGTGTCAATATGGTCCAGGTAGTCTGGCACCTGGATAGGGTAGAGATCAGGTTGAGGCATGACCAGCATGGTCCAAGAAGCTTTTGTATTTGTACAGTGAATTTTCAGTGCAGTGTAAAGAAGTCACAGCGAATACATAATTGAAAAAGTTGTTGTATGCCAGTCAGGATAACGCCTGACCGATACAGAATGTTTGAGGCTGCTAACAATATTACATGATATTTTTTTGGATTGTTTTCTACACTAACACGTAACAATTTTTGGCAAGGAGTTGTCAAAGAGTTGTATCAAAGATATTGAGCCGGAATATTATAGATAAATAGATTTTTTTAAATGTCACAATAATGGCATTATAAATGTAGTTATAAATAAAATGCAAATATATAAAGAAGGAAGGGGCAATATGTAATTTAACATGCATTATATACTAATTTAAATAAACAGAGGAGACAAATATAAATATACTCCAATGTGATCAGATTTCAAACATTGATATGATGTTTGCATGAATATGCAAACATCCAGAGTGTGAATGTGTGCATTTACCTCTGCCAGCGGTACAGGCTCAGTGAAAAAGTTGTTAGTGTCTCTTTCCTGTAATTGTTCCAAGGTACTCCTCAACAGCACCAGGAAGGGAGTCAGCTGCATCTCCAGCGCCATCTGCTGCACTTTTATCTGAACACACACACACACACACATATTTTACACCTGCCGACTGAATAAATACACATAAGCGAAATCTGTGTGTTAAGAATTGTGTGTACACAAATTCAATTCAGATGTATGCATGTACCCACATACTCATATGTGACTGCACTAAGCTGCCAGTAGAAAGTGTTGTTTATTTGGGTGGTCCACCTAAATAGTGTTGAATGTGTCAGAGCTTCCCAGCAGCACCTAACCCTCCCACGCTCCAAAGACCTGACCACAACAAATACATTTTTGACCTATTCTTGACCTCTCAGAAAAACTGCAAGGAGGTAGAACATATATTACTGAAACAGCTAAAATGACTTTTAGATTGTGTAAAGGAGAAGGACATTGTCTGCATGGAAGCAAGTCTAATCCAAAGAGAAGACTCTGTGTACTAACAACTGTCTTATACACCTCACTGGGAAAAACATAGTGTTACGGTTTTGATATCTGTTAATGGCAGAAATAAAGCTGGATTGTGTCTCACCGTCTCCCTCTTGAGTTTTTCCCTCTTGCGGATGAGCTCCACCAGAAGCCTGGCTCTCTCCAGGTCGTGTCTCAGTCTCTGCCACGCCTTCAGCTGCTCCTTCAAAGCACTTTGTTTCTCCTCACTGTCCCTCTGCAGCAAAAATGTACACAAACGCACAAACATGTTAGACAACTGAATGAGGCAAGTACAGAATAACAGTAAGTTGCTGCATTTTCTTTAACAACTACACAAATTACCAAAGGGAGTTGTGATGGAGGTTGTGGTGGGAGAGGCTCAATATGTCGCTGTGACTGCAGGTGGGTTTGGAGCCGACGTAGCAGAGGCACGCCGTTACGACTTTGCCTCTTCAGGGTCCAGTAGCTGTGGAGTCGTTGCATGAACTGGCTCTTCCTAGGTACCGTCAAGTTACTGGTGATTTTGCTCAGCCTGGGAAATAAACAAATATTTCTTGATCTCTTGTACTCTTAAATGTATGTCATAAATGTAAAACTTTCTTTATTGTTATAGGGAAAGTCTCTTCTGTTCCAGGAGGTAAGGGTGATTTATATAATAGCACTCATAGAGCTAGCAGAGATTGGTGTGAAAAAACACAGGGATCTAAGTCATTCAAATAAGTGACAATTTTAGTTCTGGTCAACCTGCTGTTCCTCATACAGTTTTGTATAAAAAGGGAAACATGTGTGTCTTGGCGCTGTGAAGCGGACACTACAGGTAAAACATGTAGTGAATACAACGTACCTGTGGGGAGGTATGCAGGGAACAGACACCACTGGCGCAGCAGCTCTCCTCTCAGCTAAGATCTTCCTCGCTCTTTTCATCTTCAGCCTGGACTTGGCCTTCGCCCTCTTGGCTCGCTCAGAGCTCCAGCCTTTAGAGTCATCATCATGGCCGATGCTGGGCTCATCATCCTCCTCCAGCTCTCCTTCACTGTGAGACGAACCCATGCTGGCCCCGCCTACTCCTCCCAAAGGTCGGGCTGATCCCGGGGGCGTGTGGATGTCACAGTACGCTGTCTTGCGGACGCTGAAAGAGGTGCCATTGGCCCCAGTCTCTCTGACAGGCTCCATTTTCATATAGAGGCCCGCCTGCTGGGCGCAGGTGACGTGGAAGGCTGTGTAACAGTTGGCTTTGTGGCACTGGATGCAGGCGCCTGAACCACGCTGCTTACAGATGTAGCAGGTGAGCTTCCAGCGCGCAGGAGGAATGTGTTCAATACTATCGATCGGCTCCAGAAAGACTGTGTTCGCAAAGCAGACCTGAGGAAAGGCAGCAAAATTCACATTATTGCAATACTCTAATCAAAGGGTTAGGGTAGTAGCGAGATAACAAACCAACTGCGCCCTGATAAACTGTCCATTAACACTGACAATATTCATCTGGGTTTGTATCATATAAATTGTGTTTTGCATTCTATAATCTACGCACTTAAAATGCAACGTAACGAGCTGAGCAACCATCCATATATATTGCAATATATGGCGTATGGATTTACCTCTGGGATCCAGAGGGCGCAGACTACGTGAGCCCAGCGGGCGTCGTCCGTCTGCTTGAAAGCGCCTCCCTTGTTTGGACAGAGAGCGCAGTCCACAGCTCTACTTGGCGATTGCAGGCAGCGACGACACAACCACTGGCCTTCTGGGATGTAGGGCACACCGTAACACTCTTGGTGCACTGCCAGGTTACACATGTCGCAGAACAGGATCACATTGCTATTCTGACACTCTCCATCGTTACAGATGCAGCAGACAGCATCTTCATCGATTAGGGTACTGGGGTCTGCCTGGGAGAAAGGAGGATCAGGAGAGATCGGAGTTTGATGCATTCCATATATGTTTCAGTTTTCAAATATTATTTTTCCCTCAGTTTCCAAGTTCAGGTACCTTGTTGTGGCTCTCAAAGTAGGACTCCTTCTCTAAGCGGTCCATGAGATACTCAAAGACCTCCTGAGGGATGGGCGTCACACCGTCACGCCGCCGCTTGTCGTTCATGATGTCAAGCCAGATGTAGTCCTCCTCATCAATGTCATACTCTACCTCCTCATCCAGCTCCTCCACAGACTTATCAATGTACCTGACCACCGGAATTGAAAAGAAGAAGAAAATATGTTTGCATTATTACATTGTAATATCAGTACATGGGTAGAAAAGAAGTGTAAGTGTAAAGAGGAAATGAAAAATACGAGGAATCTGAGATCAAATTAATTTCCTGACACATGCACGACAATGAGCTGTACACCTGCAAACAAAGTCGACTGTGTGAATGTGAGCTTCAAATATCTATGACTCACCATATATATTTTCTGTCTAAAAAAAGATGCATCCTCCACACATGCACCCCATTCCAAATTCCCATGTACTTAACAATAATCCTGCTTCTAATTTTCATACCTGCTATGTAATGATCAATGAACCGGATAATAATTCTCAATGCAGACCTGTAGTAAGATAATGGCCGAGGAGGGGCCTCAGGTCTCTCTTGGTCCAATTCTCTGAACACCGCCTCAGGGAGCTTGACTGCTGGCCCGGACTGAGCGCTGTGATGATGAGACGAGCCATCCTTCTTCTTTTCTTTACTCTTATGCTTCCCGGACTTTGGGGTGGATTTGCCCCCATTAGAAGATGGGATATCTGGGCGGTCCTTGCCGCTGCCTCCCAGTTCGCTGCCTCCACCTCCACCATCACTACCGTTACACACCCCTCCACCACTACCGCCAGTACCAGATGGTGGAGCATCCTCCGCATCACTATCTTCCTCTGACACCACATCAATGTTCTCAAAGATGCTAATGCGGTGGATCCGTCCTTGGATCTCCAGCTCCACCATACGCTGTGCCTGGGCATATGTCATTGTCTCTCTGCCCGGGGAGTTAGAGCGATCTGACCGGTTGGGGCTACCAGGTGTGTTCCCTCCGTGCCCCAGTCCTCCACCTCCGTTACCTCCACCATCGTCCGTATCCCCTGACCCAGCCAATGAGGCGCGAGGAGGCCGTCCCTTTCTCTTCTTCTGGGGTACAGTCTGTGCAGGAGTTGGGTTGTCATGGTCATAGTGGTAAAGGTGATACTCGATACCACTGTAGCTCTTGTAGACCTTACGGCAAGTCTCGACAGGGCACTCATAAGGGGGCTTGGTGGCCCGCAGGTTGTGACAGAACGTCTTTACATCAAAGTCCAGCCCCATTGTGCCAACAGCCACTGCTGGGACAGATGCTGTTCAAGTTTACATCTGAAAGAGTGAAACAAAAAGGAGGATCATGAGAGGATCAATTCCAGAGATTTAATACTGTTGCTATGTTATGTGTTAAAAATACAATACATGAGTTAACATTGATACTAAGTATTGTCACTGAACTGTAGCAGTTAGAGACACCAGTCTAGACAAGTCATGCCTGCACATTGTGCACCTGTTATGGTGCAGTCACGTGACAATCTCCCCTACTCCCAGTAGCAAACAAATTATGTCCGGTCACCAAATAGCAGGTGCAATTGAGGTCAATATTTTGGCATCTGGTCCTTGCTATGTTCAGTTATGTTAGGTTAACGTGCAGTGAAACAAGCGGCACAACAGTAAGTCTAGTCGACAGTAGATTCAAGCTTCTTTGCAGCTCGTTAAATCTGGCTATGACAACAGTGCACAGGACGAAATTTAATTTGAAAACCAAACCAAAGCTAACCATAAAATAAGGCACTCTAATCCAGCTAACGTTAGCCGTAGCATTTTGCTGATGGTTCCTCCTCAAACAATGAAACATTGCAGCCTGACGCTGTTAGCCAGCAAGCTAGCAGCAGCTAGCAGACAACAACACCAATTCACTGTCAAACAGAATTGCTACAGAGAATAAATATACTACTCACGAGTTAACGTTACAAACTAGCTATTGCTAGCTTCCGTTAATTTTCCATTTTAATCGACGCACAGTGTTTCATTCAGTTCAGTAACAATAACTAGCTACTACGTTAGTTTAATTCGCGTGCTAAATTGTAGCTGTATTCACAGGGCAGACGTTAGCTACACAAAGAGGTGTTACTTTAACGTTACAGAGTATTTTAGTATGATTAATAACACATGATAAACAAATGAGTGTTTAAAGTTAAACCCACTGTAGCCTGGCTGTAACTTAAATGACCATTCAGCCCTCTTCAGTGTTTCCCTCCACAATGACCTCACCCTGTGAATCCCAGATACTGAGCAGCAAAACAACATTATAACGTCTAATTTCATGAGGTTTACCACACTACTATAGCATGTGGGAGCAGGTCCATTACTTAATCAAATAGCCAAGGTCGATCAACCAATTAGTTCTCCTTCTCTGTGGCGAAATTGCCCTGAAATGTTGTGCGATACGAGGAAAAATAGCCAGGCATGCTTATTCTGCATTAGGGCTTTACTACTTCGTGTCGTCAGGGCACAGAGGGTTAAGATGGAATACTTGAATTGACACAAAGTCACACCTAGAATTTAGCTTTCAGTTGTCAAAATGTGACCCACTTTTCCTCAATACGAGCCTTCAATCGTACAACGCTACGGAACTGGACTAACGTTATAAACACTTACTACTCCACGTTCCTCAAGACTGCGTGCTTCGGAAACCTCACACCAGATCGGAAGGGTTGCAGATCGATTTTAATTCATTAGATACTCCCCAAAATGAGATCACAGCAAGCGTAGGTACAGTGAAATGTTTTTATGAAACAATATAATATCCCGATCATTTCATTGTGTTGGGAATAATTCAGGAACTCGGTTGAACAAAAGGGGCAACCGTTGCTGTAACGTTACGCCGCAGTCGCGGCTTGACACATTCGCCACACAAAGCAGGATCTATTTCTCGGCTTTTGCTATTAAAATAGAGGCTGTATGCACATTTTAACCACGATTTTATAATAACGTGAATGGTATTCCGTTCGAAACGTCAATTGTATCATTTATTTTTCATCTCCACTTGACTGATAATTTCCCACAGGTTATTTTGTGTTGAATGTTGCGAATCTGTGGCTTTGCTTCAAAGATGTCGGCAGCACTGAGTGAAAATATTAAGCCTGGCCTGAGCGCACGTCACACTTTCAAATAAGTCTACAAACACTTGAACCTCCTTTATATCAAAAAAATACATACAACACCCCCGATTTAAAATGTATTGATGCAATTTATCCTAATTGTTTATTATAAGTACTCAGAACTGTACTTTTAATATAATATTGCGAGAAATAAAAACACTGAAACATGCCATCAAGCACAAAATAATATTTATTTCTCTCTCAACATACAGTCTGTGATTAGAGTGCAGCAGGGTAGGGTGGGGTAATGCAGTGGGACATACAGCAGGCAGAAGCAATCCCACACTGTTTAAATACAAGCCTTTGACAATCGGAGCATATTCACCAGGGGGCAATGTTGTCCAGAGAGAAGTGAGATGAGCAGAGCAGGAAGTGTCAGGGCTGCTCCTCCTCTGTGCATTTCAGCTCTCCGTTTGATCACTGCATCTAAATGAATACGCCAGCAATAGTTACTCCCTCCTCTGCTCCCCATGAGTTAGCAGCGAGGGAGGTGGAACAACAAAACATACCACATACAAGTGACAGAGAACAGAAATCTCTTACAACTGGAAGTATTTCACCAAAGCAGAGGACTCTGCATAATATCCTATAAAAGTCCAATTCAAACCGAATTGATGGAATAATATACATCAAAGCAACCCCCCCTCCTCCTCCTCCTCCTCCTCCTCCTCCTCCACCACCCCTAAACCGTCAAAACAAACAAAAAATACAAATATAGACTACAAGAAAACTGTACAATTCACAGCTTGGCAGGACTGGGGTGCTGAAACGTTTCAAATGTGTTGTGGCGATGTGAAATTTCTAACCATAGTAGCTGTATTGTTTATCTTTGCGTTGTAGAACATGAAAAGTTGGCCATGCTTGTCAGTGATAAAAAAGTAGAGGCGGTGAAACCCACTATATACAGTGTAGGAAACTCTTAAACATCGGTTAGAGAATTACAGGGAGACTATATGTTGTGCAAATCTCCCGCATCAAGTATCATTTGAATCTTTCTATATATTACTGAAAAGAAAATGAAATACAAATAAAAAAAGTCTGTCATCAAACGCAACCTGGGAAATAAACACAACATCAAAATTTCAACAAGGCAATAACACTGCTTTGTGAGCGTCTTATAAATTAATTTAAATTTGAGGAGTTGTCTTTATTGTAAGTACCATCTTATGTGAATATGCGTAACTGTACAGTGGAATCACCTCAGACGATAGCAGCATCAAAAAAAAAAAAAATCAAGCTTTAAACATCAAATAATTAAAAAATGTCAGACTTGACTGGTGATTGCACACAACATTTTACATATACAGTGTATGCTGAGTAATAGGACAGCCAAGTTGAAAGAACATTTAGCAGTAGTGACTTCAGAGTTTGGTGGGTTGTAATGTTTATACTTTGCCTAATAACTTACGTCTGTTGCTTGGTGATTTGTAACTTTGTTCAACTTTTCAGCTTGCTCCTGTTGCACACATCAGAAATAAGGCTTGTGGCAAGGCCACGATCAAAGCTTTGTGGAGGGGTTAAATTGCACTTTTAAGCCTCAAGCCTTCACATATTAATTGCTACATTCTGATCAGAACACTACCAGAGGCATATACTGTATATATGGCTCTGGACACAGCCTTTCCTCTGCACACAAGGCTACAACACTGCCAACTCTTGTGCTGTCCAACAGTTGTTCTATCAAAAAAAAAAAAAGAGGCTGTGTCCAACTGAACCATTTGACCTGAACGAGTGGATTTTGGCTGCTGGCGTAATATTTTTTTTTCCTTCTCTCATCAGTCGTACATTAACCATTAGTTTCTGCAAGGCAACGGTACATCTCACCACTATGGCATTCCATCTGTCACAGGGGTGGAAAGTAAACAAGGGTTAAAACATGATTTTATTATTTAAATAAGAGCATATAATGTGTTAATAGTGCAGTACTACAAGGGCATTCATATGTAAACCAAAAACAAAAAGTGTTTGCAATGCATTAAAAAAAAGAGAGACTGCACTTAAGCTACTATCAAATAACATAACTTAGATGCAGACATGCTTTTGTTTCACAGAAGAAAACAAATATATATAAATCAATGTTCAAGGCACTACATTCCTTCAAATATCTTCATCATAAATACTGTCCTGTTAATGTATCTCAAACCACTGGTATTTGGATTCCAATGTAGTGTTTAACATGTACGTAACACAGAGAAAGGCGAAATCAATGTGAGAACTGCAGTAATAAAGAATAAAGTGAAATATGTTTTCGTGACCGCAGACAAAATGTCTTGTATGGCTGAGTTTAGTCAAGACCGAAGCCAAAAAGCATTAGGTATTCAGACATACATACTTAACATGTACTGTATAGCATACACACATACGCACACACACTCATACGCACGCACACACTCGACTACAGATATAGGTGTTGTATAAAGAATATCAACACTTGCGTCATATTATTTACAAGATCAGATTATGTACATGTGTGGCTCTGGCGGACCAGAACAGAGTGGAGATGGACTATCCAGCCCGTACACACAAACACATTTTAGTTAGCAGATTAAGTAGTCCTAGTGGTTTTTGGACAGGGGCTTGTCTCGGGGTCGTGCAAGACCAGAGGGTAGGCTTTGATCCCAGGGTTTGCCATTGTGGCATAGGGCATCATTCTTGCAGCACCAAGCAGGCCTACAGGACCCACTGACCCTACAGGACTAGGCATGCCAGGCCACTGCTGGGGGTAAAGAGGACCAGGAACCATCCCACCATAGGAGCCTGCTGGCAAAAGGTACCCAGGAGGGAGCATTGCTGAGGAGTTGGGAGCTAGGGTTGTGGGCATACCAGGGCCTAAAGCAGCAGTCAGGGGGCAGGAAAGAGGCAGCTTGAACTTGCTGGGACCAACATGGCATTTCATCTGAAACAGAAGGGAGTTGTTGTACAAAGTAGTGCATAGACCGCCTCATAAGTACATCAAATGTCATAGATCAAAGTACCACTCAAAAACTGATCTATCCTTGAGTGCACATCTCCGTTTCGAATACCTCATGTGTAGCTGCTCCCATGGGTGGCGCTCGGCCTTCCAGATCCTGCTGGCGTCTCTGCTGTTTGATCTGGTTCAGGGAGGGGCGCGGTTGATTCGCTGCTGCAACAGTCTCCTTCGTCCAGTCGTCTACCAGCTTGTGAAGATCATCGGTGAATGTGCCTCTCTTGTTGTTGCTGTTGTTCGTCTGTACCTGAGCAAGCCGCGTGATTGGCTGAGGAGATGGTGAGGGTGTGGCTGCGTTGAGTGACGGCTGTGGATGACTGCAGGCTGACTGAGCTGTGGTGGTGCTGAGAGGAGACCCTGAAAAGACACAAAAGGTCTTAAAAATCTGACATGTTCAGAAATTTGACAGTCAAATCACTTGGCTGCTGTATGGCGTTATTTAAGGCACTTCTGACACAATGTAATCTATAATATCACCTTCATGAAAGCCAACGTTTAATGCTTTAAGACTACTGGTCAATGGTTTTGTTGAGGCCAGAGTAAATGTGTTTACAACTTGTTTACTGTGACACATATTTTGCCAACATAGCAGTCAAAGGATTACAACATAAATGACTTTCATGAGTAATTATAGACAAATGAAATGTTTGATATGCAAGCAATGACATAATTCTGCAATAAAGACATTGACACTGCCATGCAAAACAACAACCGTAAATGAGTGCAACAATCTGTAGAGTACCCACATTTTCAACAACAACAACTGCCACATTTTCAAAGTGCCAAAACAACAAAAAGAGAACATAAAGTGCACATACAAACATAAGGACTAAAATAGTGAGGACAGTAAGAAAGACAGAGAATAAGAAAGTAAATGAGATAGTTACTACTACTGCGCTCTTTGCCTAGACATAGTCGTTTCAGAGTGGACCCTATAAGAAGGTAAAACAGCACAAGACAGAAACAGTTAGGCCAGGACACACTGCACACCACAAGTATGTGGACAAGCTGCTTCAAAAGCACATTCAGCTATCAAAACAATTGGGGAGAGAGAAAGAGGAAAAGGAGGACAAGGGGTTTAAAAATCAGTGAGGTGGATTGGAATAAAGAGCCTAGGTGTTCTCTTTAAAATGGGCACTCATTTGAAAAGTTGACTCTTACTGTAGAAGGTGTATCTGACAAGCTAAAGAGAGAGAGAGCACACCTAGTCTTGGTTTGTGAGGTTGCATGTTAAGTAGTTCCTGCATTTCTAGCAACCTTGTCAGGATGAAGATCACCATATTTTATGCTGCCTTGTAAATTAACTTTCTGAAAACAAATGAAATGTTTTCTTCCTTTTTTTTTTTTAAAACAAATGTGTTGGACAGAAATCTGGCAAAATGCAGTCACTATCATCTTAATTGCCATTACAAATAAAGAGTCTAATAAGTCTGATTTATTTGTAACATTTAGTATGAATTATTGGTCCATTAGTTAGGAAAGGAGAGACCATAACAAGAAATTAGTGCTTTCTAAGAAAGGAAGACTGGAGCCTGGATTAAAAAGAGATCCCTTTGTCGATGTGAGAAAGCCTGTGAAACAAAATGTGAAACCAAAATAACAAAAAAACTTAAAGAGCACACACATACTAGCTGGAACTCATCAGAGTCAGCACTTGTCAGACACATGCAGGTAACTCAGGAGAGGTGGAAGGAAGAAAAAAAAAAAAAAGTAGTAATATTGATGATACAGCCCTTCATATGGCGGAGCAAGTCTCCATCAGTGCCCTGCCTGGCGCCTGCACCATGCACGTCTTCTCCGTCCAAACATGAGGGACAGAGAGGGCTCTCGTCTACCACAGCAAAGGGCCCTGCCTATCAGGGAAGGGCTGGTTGGGGGGGGGGTTCTCTGTGTTAGTGTTCAGACGATTACTGACTCGGGCAAAGGGCCTTGACTTGGGAGATGTTCTACAAATCAAAATTAACAGTGGATGGAAACACGCAACAAATAAATAGGGTATAAAAGCTTTGGCATTCTCTCACACGTACACACACACATTCACACGAACAGGCAGACTGTCTTGTTTTAGATCTGACCTCAGGCCCATGTTTGCAGAGAACTAGCCCCAATGTGCTTGTGGGGTCTGTTTTTTTAAAGCCAGAAGCACTGCACAAAGCATTTGTATGATGAGGGGGAGGGGGCGTTATACCCACAAATGAATGGTTATGAATGTAACTGTGGTTCTGTGGATTGTGGATGATTGCCAGAGGAAAGACTGTGTACAGATAAATACCTATGACATCATGACATGAAGTTACTTGGATATTGGAGGCCACACACAGATTTATAAAGAGGCATGCACACCCTGGAAATGTTTCCTTTGTAATCTTCATGCCAAGAAACTGAATGGTGGCCAGACTCTTTGTGGCCACCAGAGACAGTGCAACCCACCTGGAGGATTAATAGCAAAATCTTTATGAAGTAGTATTACTCACAGAACACTGTGGGGGTGCCAGAAAGATGGCCGCTGCTACAGGAATATATGAGGCCATATTTACACCGTATAAGTGCATAAGTGTACGACAAAGCACATGCTGTTGGTGCACAACCACCAATGCACCAACCAGCTACCCAGCAATGCAGACCAGGAGGTGGAAACACTCTTGGAGTTGCACTTGATATCAGGAGGTACATGAATGGTACACGAATTACTCCAAATCTGTATTCATGAACGATATTTGCAACAATCAATTTAGAAAGTCTCTGCTTTGATAAGGCATGGCCTCTTATTTTAGCATAACATACAAAACAACAATCAGACTGCTGAAACCCATCTCAATCTAAATAGCTTAAGTCATCCTGCAACTGTTCTGCAAAGATAAGGGATCCAAAAAGGTTGATTGAAGCACCAAAGTCAGAGACATTTCTAATTCTATACATAATGGCTCTACAGATAAATTATATCAGAGGAGCAGGATGAATTTATCATGCCGACAACATCTTTTTATTGCAGAAACATATGATAAAAAATATGCTGTAAAACTAAAAGATTTGTATAAGGAGTGTCTTCGGTCACAAGGCACAGATTTACTCCAGTCCCATCAGGAGTTGTACTCCTCACAACTCTGGGTTTTGCCTTTGCCAAGCATCTGTTGTCCAAGAGTCATAACTGTTTCAAATCCCTTGGTCCCAAGGTTTTAAATAAAAGCTGATACAGAACTTCAAGTACCTAGAGGACACAGATTTTATTCACGGAAGTCATGAGCTCTTTCAAAAAGGTGACAATCAATCAAATCAAAGTTTATTTGTCTGACTCATTGCTTGTCATCTCCTGGAAACCGCTCATGAATGAATGAATGATCAAGAATGGGAACCAATGGTATCTACCTTTAAGTGCCACAAACACTAATTACAATGTCTAACAGCAGCAACAGGTGAAGGGACTTCCAGCAAAATAATAATAAGCTAAAACACAAGACCCAAAGAAATATGCTTCATTAGTTGCTTGAAGATGGAAAGGAAACACATCCTGACTGCACAAGCCTTTGATTCTGGTGGCGTGTGCCTATGTTAGCTAGATTTAGTTGACTTTGTAGATATGAATTTTGAATACCAACATTGTGTGTACATGTGATGGATATTCTCTGCCGGTCAGAAAAAAAAAATCATACAGAACACAAGCTTTGAGGTCGTTGAGGGAGGGTAGGAATAGAAAATGGTGATGAATGTCAGGTGAGGAGGCCTGTGAGGAGGGTGAAATAGAAGATCCACTATATTACATTTAAATAAATAAAAAATAGGTTGATAGAAGAGAGAGGCAGGTTAAATAAAGAGAAGATGGAAATGAGTGAGGGGAAATAGAAAAGAACAAATACAAACAGATGGACAGAGACACAGGTCCACTGAGGAATCTAGTGCGTGGTTTGCTACTAGATTTATAGGTGACTCTCTCTGACGTTTGGTGGTAAACCGTCCAGCCTGTAAAAATGAATATAAGAGGGAAGAAGAGAAGAAACAAGAGAAACACTTTGTAAAAGTGCACAGAGACTGGGATGAGAAACCCCCACCATCAAAAGCACCAGCAAAGGATAGTAAGGAGTGCACAATATGCAGGATCCCACTATATCATTAGGTGATTAATGGGGAATTTCAGCCAATAATTACAACTAAAAATAGTCTTATTAGGGGAGCCAGGAAAAAACAACAACTATCGGGTAAAGGTATTGTGGTTGTGTGCTTGTGTTTGACCCTGACATTATTTGTTTGTCTATTAATTAATTATTTATTATTGTATTAGATTTTAAGTGTTTATAGCTTGGAGTAATTTGCAACACACATCCCTAGAATAAGTTTTATGTAATGGTATAAAATCAGGAAATGTTACATGTTAATTATACAGTGCATCAAAGTGATCAAATAATAATACATAAATAAATAAGTCAAACAAAAACATTTTAGATAAAAAAAACAGTCATCGGCTGCTTAAAGCACAAAACTATTGTCTTGCAGAAGAATTGAAGATGTACAATGACATTTTACAAGGAGGGATACTAAAGTGACTCTAGTCACTAAAAAATATTTTCCTTCTCATTGCAACTCCAAAATAATGTTAGCAAACTATGTTTTATTTTCTGATAGTTGTCAGCTGGTGTTATTGGCAGGAGACACAGCTTTTGGTTTTATAGAGTTCTTTGCTGTTCTCTTGGCTGTGTTCCCAACGCTACATAAACAAAGTGTGACTTGACTTTAATTTTAACTTATTTTAAAACTGAAATTATTGGAAAAAGTGCCAACCTCAGCTTTCAGACAATTATTGTTTACCGGCCCAGAAATTCCACATCGGTGCATCCATAATACTTGCAACACACATGATACATACATGCCAGGACCCAATGTACACATTGATGTGTGACAGATGCTAGCCATCTGATAAGTACATTTACAAATGTCTATGTGTAACATATGGCTTTAATGTTATGAATGAAGTTTTTGTTAAGTGAAGTTAACAGTTGGTGGTCATGTTTGTCTGTAATCCTTCAGGCTTAGACTCTTGATCCTTCTACTTGCAAAATGTTGTCCATGGACAGTACGGACAACATTAACACTGTTAAGCATTTACCTTAGCCCTAGTGGCTGTTTGTCTGTCCCATCCACACACACATCAGCATGCACATGAACCTATAATGTGTACCTTGGCCAGGGCCTGCTTGATTGGCCATTCCATCACTGTGTAGTCCAGCGTAAATGTTGTCTGAGGAGAAAGAGCCCTTCAAGGAACAGGGTTGCTGGGTGTGGACCTGCTGTTGGGCGGCGCTGGGCTGATTGCTGGAGCTGGAGCTGCCACTGGAGTGGGCAGAGCCATCTGACAGAATTGAACTTTTAGCTGGGGAGCCAGATGAACTCGCAGCACTCTCACCTTGGAAATAAGAAAAGACAGAAAAAAAACAAAGAAAGAAAAGTGTGAGTCAGAGTGAATCACTCTGTGAATCACACACTCCTACTGTTTTCTGTACCTGACGCCATTCCTGAGTTTTCCACTTTAGACTGAAAATGCTCTCCCATACACACAAATCATCACATAAACTACTTATCACCCCACCATCCCTACCCACGCACCTTTCCTCTCTGCGGAGGTGTTAAGATTGTTTTTGAGCTGCTGCACCATCGGATTGAGCAGTTTTCCAGCCTTCAGCTTGTGTTTGCTGGCCCTGCGCCTGCGGCCACTTGGGGGTGCAGCGTGAAGTAGGCCGACATTGGAGGGCAACGTTTTGCCCAGCTCCTTGTACAGACGCTCAATCTCACTCCTCTGGAACGCCTGCAGCTCAGAGATCTCCTTCATGTGTCTAGTGAGAAGGTACAGGGAGAGAACAGACAGAAATTAACTTAAAATATTTCTGACAGGCTGCTAGTCTTTTTCATCATCATTTCTAATGTGTGTGCTGGATTATAGAGTTATTCAAAAACCTCTCAATGTCTTACAGAAAAGTTAATGTTTGGAAGTTCATATTATGACTGCAACCTCATTTATTTTTACAGTATGAGTCAGTTATCTTACCAGATCAGTGTTTTTCAATGAAGTGATAATGCACACGTATTTTTAATAACTTGGTAATATGGTGATATCTACTTAATAATCAATAATATTGGGAGATGATACTTTTTACCAAATAGTGCAAAACTAAATGCTTTGTTGCAGCTATATTTCTGGTCACTGCTGTTGCCGATTCATTTTTGAAAACAGAATTAATGTGTGGCATCTTCAATAAGTTAAAACAGTTTTGGCATTAGAGCAGTCAGACCAGGAGAACTCAAAGGTAAGCCCCAAGTACTAAAAAAGGCAGTAAAAACCAAGTACCAAGTACAAGTAAGTAAGTGATGTGCACAGCTTAGATTCAAAAGTGAATAATGTTCCATGAAAACAATGTTGACAGACTATGCAACACATCTGTGCAGCTGTGGGTGAGTGCATATGTGTTTATGTTACTTTACTTTTCTCTCAGTTTCTGTAGTTCTTTCCTCATATCTGCATCCTCAAACTCGGAGTCATTGTCACTGCTGATGTAGGATGAGTGGGCATGTCCTGCAGCAGGCGAGGGAGCGTGACCGTTCATTGCCACAGGCTGTCTGCTCGGTGAATCAGAGCTCTGCTCACTTTTGCTCCGACCAGAGCGCCGCAGGAAGGCCACTGCCCTCTTCATGAGGTCGCCTCCACTGTGCTCAGACAGGGCATGAGCTGGGGGAGCTGGAGGAAGGGCTATGCTGCTGCTGTCCTCATCTGCTGAGTCAGAGTAGAGGTGAGTGGAGTGGTGGTAGTGGTGATGGGTCGGAGTGTCGATGGTCTGGGCCCGGGGGATATGGCGTGGGGTGACATCAGGGCTGGAAGAGGGGGTGGCCTGGTAGAAGTTCGGTGGGGCAGAGTAACGGTTACTACTGTGGGGTTTGGATGTTCCTGCTTTGTCAGGATCAACTGCAGCTGTCACAGAGGACCTGTTCACAGCCACACCGCCCTTCTCTTTCCGGCATGGGCCCTGGGTCTGGCTGTGAGACCCTCCAGAACCACTAGAGGGAGCCGGGGAACTGCAGGTGCTGCCACTCGTCTTGCTTTTCTCTAAACGAAAAATGACATCTGGTGGAGTGGGAATGATCTGAAAGGAAGAGAAGTCCGTGTTCATAACAAAATTAGGGTCCATAAACATCATCAACCCGGGACAAACAATGGCATAAGTCAAGGCCTGTAATATAATTCAATTTGGTCAAATGACATTTCTATTGAGTAGATTGGCTCAGAGTTTTGTAAGTGGGTTCTTACTTGAAAACGGCTTTTGGAGCTACATGAACTGGAGCTGGTGGTCACATCTCTTCTGTTCAAAACCCTGTTAGTGGCTAAAGGGCCAGGAAGAAGACAACAAATTATTCTCAAACTATCATACAGTAACAATGTGATATGGACATTACATAAACAATGATACCTACCTGCCACTGCAGAGTCACTTAGTGCACCCACACCATCTGTGCGCTCAGGAATCTGTGGCTAACAGAGAGAAAGAGATGGGTGTGGGTGTGTGTGTGTGTGTGGGAGGTTGCAATCATTTGAATAGTGGCAAGTGATAAAATACTAGATATGCTAAATCAGCGTGGTATGGGCTAGTCATTATCCTCTCCTGACCTCAGTTTTGTCTGTATGAGTCAGACCCTGATTTGCTTTTGGTAGCTTGCATACACACACACACACACACACACACACACACACACACACACACACAAGCTGCCAAAGGAGATCATGATGAATTATCATGCTGTCAGCAGTAACTTTGTTACCCTCCCCTCGTTCTAAACACAGTATTAGTCTTTCTCTTTACATCCAATAGTCAAATCAATAGCAGTGCAGAGAAACGATTCAATGATGCTGCCATTAACTTAGCTCCTAACCAGTGCTGAATGCTGAACACACACACACACACACACACACACACACACACACACACACACAGTATTTTACCAGTGGCTCCCCTTTCTTCTTAGTAAGTGCTCCTTCAGTGCTCTGGCTGTCTGAGACTGGAGGTGAGCTGACTCCCTCTGTACTGGAGGCCTGGGGGTCAGACGCAGTGCTGGACGGCTGTGAGGGAGCATGCTCCTGGTACAACAGGTTTCTCAGTTTCTCATCCAAAGTCTTGATGGTGCGGTCAACAAACTCCACCCTGCGGGGTCCCTCACCATCTGACTCTCCCGGCCCCCCACTCGCTGGCTGCTGGTGGCTTGAAGACTGAGAGTTCTGGGGGGTCTGATGTGCTGGACTCTGGGGCTGGGAGGTGACTGTCCCAGGCTGCATGGGCGTGGCATAAGGTTGCTGCAGGACCACCGATTGATGGGAGGCCAGCTGAGGGGGTAGTTCTCCAGTAGGACTGACCTTCTGATTAGGCTGGTTAGTTTGAGAGGAGGCCAAACCACCAGCTGTTCCTTTATCAATACCATTCACATCCAGAGAGACAGGTGGCACAATAGCACAACATGGCATGTCTGTTACCATAGAGACAGCAGAGACGCAAGGCTCTTCCACAGGAAGGGAGTTGTGATGACTGACACCAGCAGCAGCAGCAAGGGAATGTTTAGTTACACAGGGCTGGGGCTGCTGGATCCGGGTTTTGTCAATGTTTTGGTCTTGTGGTTGCACTGAGGTCTGAGCTGCAGGGGGCAGGGAGGAGGAGGAGGATGGACTTTGGGAGGATAAAGATGCGGCTGGGGTAGTCACTGCAGTTGTGTTGATGTTGGGCCTGACTGATGATGAGGCAGAGTTTTCAGATTCTGTAGAAATGAAAAGGTTAATTAGGCGGACAGATTTGGAGTTAAACAGCCAACACCATGAAGAAGAGGAGCTGGGTCCTGTGGGTCCCAGAGTGTTACATCACTGCTCGTCTTCCCACATCAGGCTCTGTCAGCTGGAGTATAAATCCTGTCCTTCATTTCTGCCTAGAACTACTGCAGAAGCACTCTTATATAACTGACCCCAACGGATGAACCACACAGATGCACACTCTAATGCATGCGCAGCGTCTTCACTATAAACAGCAGCAAGTAAGACACAAACGATTTACTTTGTTCTATAGACAATACACTCCCGACAGAGAAAGCAAATCCTCATATTAAAGAACTTCGTTTAGTAAGTAGTGAACCTGAAGCCGAAGTGAAGGAATCATGAATGATATTTCTGAGTGTGCAGCATACCCTGGGCTGTGGAGGTGTGAGATGCAGTCTTCTCTTTGTCTAACATGGGCGTCTCAGCCACAGGGCAGATGATAAACCAGCGCTTGCCGGTATGGAGGACTGTCAAGGACAGAGAGAAAGAAAAACTCATAAATCCACATCTACCATGAAATCAATTCAGTGGAAGAGCTAAAAAGGGTACTGACTGACCGCTTTAGAAGCAAAATAACAAATTAAACTTAACAATACAAATATGCAGGGAAGCAGCTGAGTTTAACTAGAACTGAAAGGCGTGATTAGATTTTCTTCGAGAGAATATAAAAGTTCCAGGTGGCTCAAAGTCTTACCATTTTGCTGGTACACCAGCTGTGGGGTGCTGGGTGTGGAAGCCTTCAATCCCTAAAGAAAAGGAAGGATTACTACACAGATTTGATGCATCAATTTTTCACCAACCAGCTAAAGAGCTGAACCTCAGAAATTCAGTTAAATCAAAATGTCACATCAGCAAGAGTGGTATTTTTGGCAGCTCTTGTTGGCAACGTTGCATGCAAAGTCATCTTGAGAGTGCTGTCAGGATGATGTATCCCAGGCACAGATTGCGCCATCTTAACTATTAACTATCAATAGTTCCTTTCTCACCTCTGTTCCCAGTGTGCCAGCTCCTTCACTCTGTTTGGGACTGCCTCCCTGGTCAGAGTTCCTCTCACCCTCAGTGTCCTCACTCAGCATGTCCTCAGCCTTGTCCACGATGTCCTTCAGCTGCTCGATGAACACCTCTTTTTCTAACGGCAGAATAAAATCATTCTCCACCTGAGGGGCACGATGGAAAAAAAAAAAGCGACACAAAAGTTTTTGGCTTTACAAGCAATGCTCAAAATAAAACAGTGCCTGGAACAACAGACGTATAAGCATGTTTAAGAGGGGAAACATTGTAAAGGGTAAACCAAATGACTGAAATAACCGATACATTCTCTTAATGTAGTTTGCTGCCAAGATAAAGCAAATTTTGCTATTCAATTGAAGGCCTAAGAAAATCCAAGGACTACTTTAGCAACATTTGTTCAGTTTATTACGCATTTATATTTCTAAGCATTGCACATCATAAAAGGAAATTAAATAAATATTTTTTTTCTTTAGTAAGCTTCACAAGTAGGTATTTGCCTTGGGCCACATATTTTATACACAACAAGTTGGTGGAGCAGTTATGCCATAAATAGTCATCCATCTATCTATAAATATGAGCCCAATATGAATTGGTTGGGATTGGAGGCGAGAGAAGGAGCAAGAGAGAGACAGACAAAGATTTTTTGCTGCATTGCAGCTGAGAACAGCAACACAGAGTTTTTCAGAGTTCTGAGCCACAAGAAAGCATCTCAGCCAATTCATAGCTTTCAGCACGCTACAAAAACCTTGGCATCAACTGAAGTAGCAGCGACTTCATTTCCTACATACCATGTACGTCGCAATCTCTTCCGGTGCATCGCCATCCAGGTCAAATTTGAAAGTGACCATTTTATGGTTATGAGTTTCCAACTGACATTCTACCATCTTATCGCCAGTGTTACACACCTGCAACAAGAGCGGACACAATAACTACTATTGCATTATTTTTGAACATCGACTTAAAGAAATATGTTCCTTGTTGGAATATATTTTGGTTACCCACATTGAGCATACTGAGCTTTGGCCTGTTAATCTTCTCTTGCCGAGAACGAGTGCGTGTGGACCTGCGGTGGTGTTTGCGGACTTTCCCTTCGCCTTTGCCTCCATGTGTCCCCTCATAACCATCACTCATCTCCTTCCCTGACGTGGCATCAGAGTTGACACTGGTTTTGGTGAGGAAAAAAAAAAAGCAAGTACATCAGTGCAGGTATTGCTTTATTCATGAATACCTGAATACCTGAATACCACACAGCTCTACATTTAAGTGGGATATTCAAGATTAAAATGTGCCTGCAGTTGTGTAAAAAATGCACAGACATGTTCAAAACTGTTATGCCCAAATAAAGATGGTGGATTGACAAAGGAAGAAATATTAAACAAGGCATGTGATAAATAAAAAGGAATTATCAAAGTGAAATTTGAGACACAACAATCTCAAGCGTGACAGAATCTTCTGGGTGCAATAGACAGAAATCTTTTACCGGAAATGGAAAGAAGCTAACGGTCTTTACCTCCCCTCTTCGATACGGAGCTTAGTGAAAAGGTTAGTGAAAAATGTATCGCTGCTCAGGAATGCCTGCAGGATTTGGCAAAACTCTGATCTATCAGCCATGGGTGACGCTAAACTCCACATGACCTTAAAGGGGATATAGATTTGTGGGGGATTAGCTATCTGCTATCCTTTATAAAGGAACAACTAAACTCTGAAATTAAAAAGGAGTTTTGGCTGCTGCTGGTCACAATGACACAAAAGATCAACAGATGCCATCAGAGTGTTCATCAGAGTGCACTCTGGTTTTGCGGACATGTTTGTGTCTAGCAGGAGAGCTGTCCTTTGGTCAACACACTGCCAGAGAAAGTTAGCATAGACGGCAGTCAACTAGGTCCAAAACAAAACAACACAACTGACAGAGTCATTTTTAGGGTTTTAAGTTTAGCTTTTGTCTTTTTTACTTTTTGTTTGAGCAATGCAGCCAACCAATGCAAGGTTCAGCTAGGCATCATTTCAACATGGCACTCTGGCTACTGTAACAGTGTAAACAATAGCACCTCTGCTTCTTTAAGTCTGAGGTAAGAGAGGACAGAAAACTGTTTAAGACCAAATGCATTGTGTCAACATTCATGCCACTGCTTATCAGGCAGAATGTTACTCTAGGGATTAATGTCCATTTGATGGCACCTGAAATGACTCATCCTACATGCATTGCTTCGAATTACAATCACTGACTTGTCACCTGCAAAGATGGCTGAGGGGAAATAAGCTAGTACCTGTCATAGCTCTGTCCTCCAGTGGGTTTCTCTGCGGTTAGATCCTACAGACAGAATAAATACAGAAACAACCAGAGAGAATGAATGAAAGAGAGTAACGTGTGTCAGACAGTGACTTGAGAGGAAGTACAGTGAAACTACATGCAAGTGCACTGGGATCTTTGCACTGGATTAAAATGTGTCAGAGTGAGTCATGTGTACATACCTCCGTGTTGGTCTCTGTTGGACCCTGACCTGCAGCTCCTGTGAGAGTACCGAGCTGTTTCTGCTGAGTCAGACTGGAACTGGCAGACCCAGATGATGCTCTTTGAGAGTCAGAGGGCTGCAGCACAGGAATCTGGCTCTGAACCTGACTCTGGGACTGGGCCTGCGGGGGCAGCTGGCATGGGTTCCTGTTGTCCAGCTGGGCAGCAGTGGTGGCTGTGCCCAGGCCTGACCCATTCTGCACAGGTGAGGAGAAGATTGCAGGCTGGGTGAGCTGAGCAGAGGGGACAAGCTCAGGATGGTTGACCTGGGCGTGCTGGGGAACCTGCTATAAAAGACAAATAAGATAACACATTATTGTTGTTATTATTATTGTTATTATTACATAATTGTGTTATCTTGGAAGAATCCTTCGTTGACATTTTGAGATATTTAAACATTTGTCTGCTGATGCTGTTTCTTGATAAGAATACGTCCAAAGATATTCTAAAGAATGAAGTAAAGTATGTATATAAACAACTAACCTTTTTTAAAAATCTGAATTATTTAATTAATCTGACTTTAACATATAAACGTTCATTATCCTCCAGGCACAGAACAGCAGCACAGTGACTCTAAAAACAACGCTTTTTGTGATGCAAACAAAGATGCAAAAACAATCTGACAGAGATTATCATAATCAACGGCTCCAGTTCACACCTTCTTGGTAAACATCTGCACTCCATTGCAGCCATCATAATTACCTGTATCAGAGGCTGAGTGCTGCCATTTGTGGGAGGGTGTGTGTTCTGGGACGGGGCAGTGGTTAGTGCTGATATAAATGCAGGTTGTGAATGAGAAGCGTCAGATCTAACACTCTGCTGTAGAGCAGCGGTGGGCTGATGCTGTGGGGATGTTGGTCCCATCTTGCCCAGAACGAGTGAGGGGGAAGGTATGAGGGACACAGGGATGGGTGAAACTAATGCGTTTTCAATGTGCAGAGGAGAAAGGGGGGAGACAGAGGGGGTCACAGGTCCAGGAGAAAGGAAGATGGGATTAAGAGAAGAGGTTGAAGGGTGAGGGACAGTGCAGGAGTGAGGGTAGGAGGATTCACAGTCAGTCACAGCTGTCATCACCTGGACTGTGGGATACTGTGAAGGGAACGGAAGGGAAAAAGAAAAAAAAAGGAAGAAACAGAGGAAAATCAAATAATCTAGAGGACAAAGTTCCAGCATAGGAGGATGATGCATCAAGATAACGTGCTTCAAGTCGTTATTGTTATTGGTCTGTATAATCCAAGCTAGACTCCTTGAATAATACCTGTGATGGATGTGTTGGTGGTAGAGAGTTTGACATCTGAGGAGGTTGGAGTTGTTGGTGGACAGTAGCCTGAGCCATTGGCTGTTGAGGAGGAAGTGCCTGGATTGGCACACCAGAAGATGACTGGCTGAGATTCTGCCCATGGCCCTGTCCATCTTGTCCAAGCTGTGAAATGCTCTGACCAGCAGGAATATTCTACAGGAGAACAAGAAGAGGAGGGAGAAAAAGAGGGAGGAAGTTCAATAATGGCAGGGATTCCAGTTTCATCTCTAGGTTTGGAAATCTGCATTTCCTGCCATTGACCCAGATCAGAATAGCTCACATTTTCCATCCTGTCCCTAAGCCTGGAATCAGTCTGAATCTGCTGCACATACTGGAGCACTGTGCACCTCAGACAGAGCAAGTCTGGGAGGGCTGGCGGATGCAGTGGCTACAACCCACTGTTATTCTTTTCATTACTGTTTTCATTATCTCCCTGTTGGCTGTTGTCCGAGGAAACTCCTGTTTATTGGGCTGTTGTTTTTTGTCATTCACCTACTGTCCACCACCAACACAGCTGCTTCCCATTCAGCTGCACCAAATCAAAACCAGGTACAATAATATGAGTGGCTCCAAAACTAATAACAGCATTGGCATGAATAACATGTTTAAGGGCATTATTTTCTGTCCCTCCCACATTGAGTTCCACAGTGACAAAGTATGTTGAGACAAAGACGTTCTACCTGATTCAGGAAAGCAGCGATGCAAAGATAGGGTTGAAACTGATGAAAAATGAAAATAGGGCGAGGTCAGAGGAGGGAAAACAAACACAAAATTCAAAACTGGGGCACTATGTTTGCCACCTAGCTACAATGTACTGTATGGTGATCATAAACACTGTACACTCACTTGTTGGGTGAGATGTGCAGCCTGGCTATGCTGGGAAGAGGCTTGAAGGCTTTGAGGAGTCACTACCTGGACCTGGTTAGCTCCTCCGTAGCTCTGTGGAGCAGCAGTAGACTGTGCAGGCAGGTACTGGTTCGGAGCTGGCGCGGTCTGTTGCTGCAGCGCATTGAGGGCAGAATGTGCATAGCTCTGAGAGGCAGCATCAGGTAGACCTGCAGCAGGGTAACTCTGGTGTGGGGCTGCAACTTTCACAACCGGGGCTGCTGCAGGATGAGGTTGAGAAGCTGGAGTCTGAACCTGTTGGATGGTAGACTGGGATACATCCTGGCTCTGTTGTGGAACAGCTGTCTGCATGGTTTTCTGACTGTGCTTCTGTAGAGTTGGGGTGTACACTTGTTGCTGACCAGGAGACTGAAAACTTTGAGAATGGTGGGTAGGCTGTTGTGCCATTTGTTGATGTATGGCATGCTGAGTTTCTTGGCTATGCTGGAGTTGAGGCTGAATGTAAGCCTGCCCAGCATGTTGTACTAGGTGTATATTGGACTGAGTATTTTGCGGTTGGTGCTCTTGCTGAACGGGTATCTGTTGGCTGTAAAGTGCTGGTATTGAGGAGCTCTGACCAGGCTGCTGACTTGACAGTTTGACTGCACCTTGGACCTGTTGCAGTGCGCTGGGAGCTTGTGCAGGATGACACTGGGCAGTGGCTGCCATGGTTGGGGCTACAGATGCAAGAGGGTAGCTTTGTGCTGACATGCTGGTTGCTGCTGCTGCAATCTGTTGGTGAACTGGAGCAGGATATCCTGATGCAGAGTGAGCCTGTTTTTGAGTTGGGGCCGCACAGTTCTGACAAGTTTGTTGGATTTTCAAAGGAAAAGTCAAAGAGCTCGCTCCTGTGGCCTGCTGCTGTTGGTGGCCAGGTGCTTGGTAGCTCTGTGCAACATGTTGTGGCACAGCTGATGCTGAAATACTTGCTGCAGCTTGGGTCTGTTGCACACTTGGAGGTGTGTAGCTAGCAGCACTGACTGTATGCTGGATGTTGACTGAACATAGACTGGCTGAAGCTGGTGTTGCAGCACTGTGTTGACCTGCATATGGAGCAGCAGGGTAGCTGTGTCCAGGCTGGAGGTACTGTAGTGGTGTGTTGACTGCTGTGCTGGAAGACGGCAGGCCCTGGACAGATGGTTGATTCTGGTGACCTGCTGAACTGGCCTAAGGACATAAAGGAGAGAAATTCAAATTACACCCTCTTGGGAGTGAATTTTACTGGTCAAGGATAAAATCCCACAAAAGCTAATAAGTGTGCCAATTACGTTAAGTCATACCAGATGCAAGAATAATGAGAGGATGAGGGATACAAATAAATTACTGAAACATCTGTTTCAACAATGAGCAAGCGGTGACAGGTGTGCGCTAAAATAAGGACACAAGGGAGAAATGATAAAAGAGACCAAGAGGAGGGAGATCAGATCGCCGCCCCTTCTCCTACAATGAGAGGCCATCTATCCAAGGCAAGCTAAGGAGTAAGAAAGCTGTAGCATTGGGCCAGTAAAGCAGAAAGGGAAATTGTTAAAATCTAGGTCAGTTCAAGACGGGATTGATTAAGGTTAATCAGCAGAGAAACTTGGTCAGTTAAAGATTGCAGCATTGTCCTCTAACAGGAGCAAGTTCATGATTTTTAAGAGGACGGTCAGCTCTGTAGGCCGATGCAGGTAGCAAGACTCAGACAGTAGACAGGAGATCAGACCAGCTCCATGCAGAATAATGCTGTAACTCCTACAGGCTGGGAGAAATCAGTTAAGCAGGTGTTGGCCCCACACGGGAAACTAAAGCGACTTTTCTGCTATTGTGACCTACCACTGCCACAGCTCTGGTAACTTGCTGCTCTCCGGCACAGAATCTTTCCTCGCAGTCCTGAAGGGGTTCTTGGTCCCCAACCAAACTACCACCCCGAAGATTACTCTTCAGGCTGCCAACTCCATCACTGCAGGCAGGCCTGTGGGCAGCTGAGGAGTGCAGCTGGGAGGCTTGGGTGGGTGTGGTGTGACAAGGGGCTGCTTTGCGGCCGATTATATTGAACAGGGACTTCTGAAGCACTGAGAAATCGGAACAATCACTTGAACCTTTCAGCCGTCCATAACCAGGGATGGTCACTGCTCCACCAGAGGATGGGTGGTGTGTAAAGTCACATGGACAGTAGTTTGTTGGCATGACGACAGAAGGATAGCGGAGGCTCCCTTCTCGTGACCTTAGAAGAAGTAAAGAGAGGCAGGCCTGGCACACGTGGCTTCTATGCATTGCACAGTGGTGGTTATGATGAGAGGTTAGACTCAGACTACTAAGGTCAGAGTGTCTGCGTGCACTTGGCACAGGCAGTGTTAAGTTCTCACTGGTGGCCTCTGATGACGGCCTGATGATGGTGTCACTAAAGCGGCGGTACTCAGAAGATAAAGAGACAGGGGTGACCTGCACCACTGGCAGAGCACTCTGGGAGGGGAACCCATCCTTAGCCTCTGAGTGAAGCTCAGAGGGACTGAGTTCTGACTGGTTCTCTGGTACTGTGGGGGTGGGACTGATTGATCTCTGAGACTGAATGAGGGCATGGAGTTGAGCAATGTGGTTTGCCCTGTGAGTGTCAATAACAGGGGCACTTCCTCTCCGGGCTGCAGCTCCCAATCGAGTCCTGAGCTCTGGGCTCAGTGTTGCCCCCCATACTTCACCCTTTTCACAGGAGTGAGGTCGATCTGTCAGAGAAGGGCTACTGCTCTGGCTCTGATCGAGGAGCAACCCAAAAGCAAAATACATGTTACTCAAAATGAAGAGATCATAACCAAAAAAAAAAAGAACTATAGGATGAACAAGCTTGCAATGACACATGAATGTATGAGATATCCATATGCATGACTGTGTTTATGAAGACTGACCTGCACATGTCCAAAAGTGTGTAATGGTGTTGACTGTGCAGATGAACATTGATTTTAAGTGTGTGGATACAGCGCCTGTGTTCAGGTCTGAGGCCACGTGAGCAATGGCTGCTTTCAAAGATGTGTGTATTTTAATAAATCTCAATGTACATGGTCCACCTGGGTGTGTATGCTACTGATACAGACCTGCTGTGTTGCCATAGTAATAGGCTCCAGCAGGGACTGGTAGAGGACACTCTGCTGGCTGCTGTGGGAGTCTGAGTACACAGTGGAGCCCATGCCACTGTCAAGTGTGCCGTCTGCTGCAGAGACACACAAATCAAGCACTCATATAACAGTCAAAGATTGAGCTCATTTGTTTCTGAGTGGGGGAGAACAGAATCTCTTACACGTCACTGAGGTGGCACTGGCTGGTAGGTTTCGCAGCCTGTTGTGCTGGTCTGCCTCTGGCTCTTCTGGTTCCAGCAAAGGCTGTCCTACATGTGCAGCCCCAGCAGAGATGCCCTGAGATGGTGTCATCTGGACCCTGTGACCCCCTTCACCTTGATCCACTGCAACTGCAGCAGACACAGTTCTCTCTCTTCTCCATTTGATCAGTGCCACACGGTCCCTGATCGACTTTCCCACAGTCTTAGCATCACTCTCGTGGAAGAAGCCAGACTCCACCTGACAAAGAAAAAGGGAAGAGCATGACAGGATATTTTTAGAGTGGAGCATGTGAGAGAAGAGAGAGCGCATTAAAAAGGGGAGTGTGTGAGGGAGAGATGGAGCAAGAAAAGGAAGGAATAGAAAATCTATTTTAAGGGGATAAGAGCAATGGGGAACTAGTCTCTTTGTCAAAAGCTTGGTTCATTGTTCACAACAGAACTGATGGACTGTTACTTCTGCAAATAACAAAAATTTAAGACAACACATAGAACACGTGTTGTTCAAGATATAAAATGTAATTTATAGACACATAGTAGAGTAGTTAGGCATTAGCACAAAAGCCAGAATGAAAGACCGAAAAAAGGGAGATCAAGGCCCATCAATCGAGACATATCACATCTCTCATATTGTAGTCTGTAGAGAAATGACTCATTACAGGGGATGAGGAGTGACTTGACATGGGCGTATGCCAGCCATACAATCTCATTGTCCTGTTGGTCCACATGTCTGCTCTCATCCCCATGGCGATTGTTACATAGAGGCCTTACATTTTTTTCCCCCAGCTTAACAGCATGGCCAAGGCCAAAACAGCACAGACAAATAAAGGGAGACAGAGCAGGTGGGAAAGAGATCAGTGGGAGAAAGAGAGATCAACAACAAAAAGGAAGACATTGGTTGAAACAACAGAGACAGAAAAAGCACCTTAATAAAGTGATTAATATGCAGACCTCTCAGTTAACACACCTTCCAGTCAAAACTGCTGTCTGTCACTCCTTTATTTTCACATAATGTACAAGAACACAAACTAAACTTCTTTGTGCAATAAATAGATAACACATTACAGATGTTCCTCCTGAGGCAATAGAAAGGCCTAGCATAAATCTGTTTCAAACCAAGTTTTGAAAAGGACAACGCTGAAAAAAATGATCCTCCTTGTCTCACTGAAGATTAACTGTTAAAGAACAAAGCCAGACAGCAGTTGTGTTTACATTGTTTACAATTGTCAAGCGAATTTTAAGCAAACTTTTGAAATGTTGCAAAAAATAAATGCGAATTAGGCACGCTTCCAACAACTGGTTTGGAGCAAATAAACTAGGCTCGTTGCAAAGCAAAGTTTCGTCAGAAGTTGGCGGTATTAGGCTACGGTTTACACATGGCTGTAATCTGCCAGTAAACAAGAGTAGAGGAAGTAGATATTGTGAACTGGACAAAACAAGTCACCTTGGCCATCTAACCCATCTACTGGAGAAAAATGGAGAGGTCCTCAGGAATTTGTTTCTAATGGGCAAGTTTTAATTGTTCTTTCATGTCAGCTAGTATTGGCCATGTTTCATACGGTCGGAGACTAAGACAAATTAATGGGGTTCAGTGGAAACAGCTGATCAGTTCTTTGAGCTCAATGTTCGCTACATCAGAACATATTCGTCAAAGGCGTTTCCATATCCCATTTAGATGATCAACTCTTTTTCGACAAAGGCAAAAACCACCTCAAGCAAGCGTAAAAACTTGTTTGCCCAATTGAGGAAGTTTTTCCATTTACATATAGCTTTTCTAATGCAATACTTCAAAATGTTCATACTTAAACACATAAAAATAAGTTCATGGAAACACGACTAATGACTATGTTTACATTCTCCAGCTGAAGTCAAACTGTGTTAACTCAGTCTCTTTTAATCCCATGCTCCAATAAATAATTTCATGGTGCTACAGAATGTTAGATGAGTGATATAAAGGCTTGAGGTCTGTATTATCATGGCTCCCACACTGAGAGAAATCTTCATTTAACAACATAAAGTATCCACAGGCCCTGCAATGAAAACCTGGCCCAGTAAAAGAAAACCATGTAAACAAAAATAAAAAAATAAAACAGCAATCACTGTATTCCTGGAAGAGCAAAGTAAGTTATCACCAGCAATCTGCATTTGAGTGCATTCCTTGATGATGAGATAGGAGTACTGCCAGCAGCTAAAACACACCAGGACATGCAAAGCATGGCAAACTGCATAACTAGCATGAGTTAAATCGAATTTATTACTGAAACTGAAATTATGCAGAGGATTTAGAAAAGGTCGAACCACGTCTAGATGACAGTCAATATAAAGTAGACACCACAACATAAAACAAAGAAGTACACAGATTTCATCCAGATGTATCTCCAAATATTTTCAGATTTTTAAATATTTATATGAATAAGTTCTTCCGATTATATCCTCAATTATTCACTCACCATCTCTTGTGCCACATTCTCAGGGATTTCCTTTTCCAAGTCAAATGTGAACTCGATGGCTCCACTCTCCTTGTACTTCCCTTTTAACTTCTTGTGGTCCTCCACCCACAGTTTCAGGGCTATTGAGGCCTTTTTCCCATCATCCTCTTCAGCTAGCTCCACCCTAACACCTGTGTCCTCAGCAAAGAAAGCATGGTTCAACAGGTCCTTGATGGTGTACCTGGGAGAGGGAACACCAAAGCTCAAGACACAAACGTGCGCTACACACACTGATGCCACTTATCTGTAATGTATAGTGTTTACAGATAGCGTTGACATTGTTTTGGTTAGCTGCGTTACAAGACTTCTGATGTGTTGATAGTGAAAGGACATCTTGGCCTAGCCTAACATAATAATTATATCATACATAGACATGGATTACCTATGCGGCCGAGACAAAGTCACTCACTGAACCTAATCATGCTTCAATTAAAAAAAAGCCACTGGAAGCTAATTAAGGGTTATTTCCCCCATCTGTACACAAACTCATTATGTAACAGGAATGAAATACACCCTGCAGATCTGGTGGGAGACTGCAGTGCTGCTAAGAGCCCAACTGTCAGCGCCACAGCAATGAAGCGGGGGTGGTGAGACAGGCCATGAAAGACGAGAGGGCACCTTGTGGGCCCTTTTGGCTGGACACTGGACAATGATGGGGACAGTCACTCACCGCTCCTCTTTCTTTTGGCAGATACACTCCCCAATAATCTCCTTGATTTCAGGATCCATGACCTTGTTGTAGCTGGCAGGCTTCACTCCCTGAGGAAAGGGAAATATAAACAAAATACTGAGGACACGCAATGAAAGGATACTGTGTTGATGAAAAAGGAAAAACAAAGGGAGTGTGGGGATGTTTTGTGACACTCCACCCCAAACCTTATCTTTTAAGTATCACACACTCCCACCCTGTAGGCTTCTCGACCTTGACAGAGCACGGCAGCTGTGGTCAGCTTGAATCCATGTCAGTTGCAATGGATTCCAAAAAGCATCCATAGAAACCTCTTAATTCCTATTGACTGTTCAGAACACCCTGAGCATATGGATGGACAGTGAGATTTTTTCAGCTGTGATTTTGATAAAAGTATTACTTTTAAAATGGTGGAATTTTTGGTGATCCTACGTTTTCTTAGCTCAGCACTCTGACCTTCCTTACTAATCTATTTTGTTGCAAGCACAGCTTGCCCGGTTATTCTCTCCATGGCGCAGCATTATCTGTGTTGTTGAAATAACTTAGAGATCATTCATTCTTAAAAGAGACTTATTGGATCTAAGATATCAAGTATATGCATCCTCTGGATTAACATTCCTACCAATTATACAGCTGCATGCTGTATGTGCTCAGGGAGTAGTATAAAGCTATCAGGGTTTCTCTTTGATCAATCTCCTATTAATATCCTGCAGTGGTCCCTGCAGGGCACTCGAATATGCATATGGTAACAATGCAGAGAACAGTATCTAGAGGTAGCTGCACTGATGCTGCCCGACCATTAATATGGGAATAGAGGGCTTCTCTTCTCCAACAGCAGGTGAAAGAGTCATCTCTCAGATACCAACCCTGCCAAGTCTCAAGAGTGGAAAATCAATACTCTTCATTAAATCAGGAAGTCTATCATGACTTTAGACACCCCCTAATCTAAAAACAGTTTTCAGTGAGCTTTGCTAGCAGAGACACACTCATTGAAATGGAATGGAATACAGCCTTTAGGCTTCATCTAAAAAACAAAGGAGATTTGGACTGCCTCTGTGACTCCATATGGCTCATTAGATTCTTCACCCAAGAAATTCAAGGCTGAGGATCCATCTAGCTGAAAACAACAGGGCAGATCTTGTACCAAAAAGCTGCATTTCTGCAATTAAAAACTCCCCAGACTTATTGTGTTTTGAAGCAGCGAAAACACCCCTGACATTACTATGCTCTTTCTTACAGGTTCACTAAGCATGACCCTGAAGTATTACAAAATGCATACAGGGTCTATTTAGAAGGCCGTGGCATAAACAAACTTTAACAAGTTTAGAAACAAAATGATAGAGATGCACTGTATGGCTGGGAGAATGAGGAAAATATCTGTAATGGCTTTGTTATTGATATATTAACACTTCTGGTACTTTTTAAAATGATTAATAAATTGGCTAAATGTTGTATGTGTGACAGCTGATGAACAATTAGTGGAGGCCCTGTTTTGTACAATAAAAGCATAATTCATTACAGTATACTGTCACAGCTGCTATTACAAGGTTATTATGGTTCTCTTATCGTCACCATTTTGGGCTTATGAACTTTGCAGTAAATCGAATATTTTCCCTAAATCTCATTTCTGAAACAAACTGTATCAAAATGTATCTGGACTTACACTAGTGACTTTGCGGTATATCTGAGCAGCATTCTGACACTCGGAGTAGGGGTATTCTGAGGTGGCCATCTCTAGCATACACATGCCAAAGGCGTAGACATCTACAGCCTCATCATAGTGTTCCTCATACATCTCTGGAGCCATGAACTCCGGGGTGCCTGAAGAGAGAAGAGTTCCCAATGAATGTGTCATTTACTTCTTTACTGTATGAGCCATTCCAAATTACATTTCAAAGTCTCCCACCTATGACGCTCTTAGCAAAGGAAGCTGCCTTGAGTGTTGCCAGTCCTAAATCACCTATCTTGACCGAGCCTGTAGGTCCAGTGATAAAGATGTTATCACATTTGAGGTCCCTATGGATGATGGGAGGGGTCCTTGTGTGGAGAAAGTGAAGGCCTTTCAGGATCTGTCTGCACCAGCTCCTCAGCACTTTGGGCTTCATTACCTTGAAGCGCTTTAGGTAGCTGTCGGAAAAAGAGGGAAACGCATTACCTGACAATCACACGAGTTTCAAAATATATTTCAGTAAATAGATAGGCTGAAATTTCTTGAACATACTATGGGAATTGTAAAAGCAGTACTCACGTTTTTAGTGTTCCTGATGTCATGAGCTCTGTTACTAAAACAATGCACTTCTTCCCTTTAAGGGGCGACTCCCAAAAGTCATAGAAACGTACAATGTTGGGGTGTTGAAGACCCTTCAACATCTCCGCCTCCTCCTTAAAGCGCTGACGTTCCACTTTTGACAGCTTACGATCCTAGAGGAAAGACAACAGATGCAGCGGAAAGAAATAATGAATATAAAGCCTTAAAGATAAGATACTTATTATTTTCTTCACAGGAACTACCAGATGGAAGAGGCCGTCACCCTGGAGGCACTTCCTGCACATTTTAAATTCATGCATCCAGTATGTTTTAGCAAGTGGGAAAGACAGAGTGAGTGAGAGGGAGGTTAGTGTCAGTCTTTGAGCCATATACACATCTCTAATTGGACCATATGTATATCAAAGCTAATGACAGTCAGCAGTTTGTGTGTGGGGGAAGAATCCAGATGAGTGGCTTTTTCAAGCAGTAACAAGATGGAGCCTAAATATCATGCCTGTGTATTATATTTAAAGTATACCAGTCAGACGTGACTGCTCACTGGTTAGCTTTAACTTATCCAGAAACACAGAAGCTGCGTAAAGAGACATTACAGGGTGACAAACCACAGCGACTCTGGGGGGAGAATAAACTTGCACATTAAACATGGTCACACCCACTTCACACTGCAGCTAAAGGTTACACGTCATCGATCTCTTCCATCTTTCTCCATCTCCTTCACTTCCTTGCTCACTCTCTCATCCACTACCTTTTGCTCCTTTCCCCCCTCCCCCATATCTGCAATCCGCCTCCCTCTCTGCACCCCTAACACCAACCACTCCCTCTTCCATAACCAAACATCCCCCACACACTCAGATGCACATCTTCGATAACTGCTCCCTCTCAATCCCTTCCCTCATTCTCTACAAGGCTGACCCTACTCTGAGAGCACCTTGCTCTAGGTAGTGCCAAAGGTTTCTTTACTGCGATGTCCCTTTTTTTTTTTTTTTTTAAACCACCACAGCAACGACTTACGTAACAAACACACACTCAGCACTGAGCATGGAGTAGAAGCACGACCCCACCCCTCACAGACGCGGATGACACCGGTGGTGGAATGCAATGAACACAACCTAGCGAGATCAAATCCATTTCATTATTCAACCACTGTGAACTCCCTGTGAGATGACACAAACAGAGCAAATATAAAAAAATCAGCCTGAATAACCTAAAAATTAACAATGAAGCAAGATGTGCTGTGATGCAATGTGTGGAGAAGTGGAGTGATATGATGATAATGCATGGTGTGTATGTGTGTGTGTGTGTGTGTGTCAATGTGGGATATCAGGTTTTGTGTGCAAGTGTGTGGGGGGTGGGGATTTTCACTGCACTCTTCTAAAGTCCTATGAATAATTCAGTTCTGCAGAGAACCCTTTCTACTGAGGCGAGCTGAGCAATGGAAGGCTGGGCCAAGTTGGGCTGGGTTATCCCCATGTGCTCTTTGCTGCACAAGAGCAGCACATGGACCAAAGTTTACCTGAACCACAGGTCTAAAAGGAGAGACAGTGAGGAGTGAGACAGACAGCTTAAAGCACATTTTAACCCTTGAGCTGCAGCTTTCCTCCCTTCTTCTTTATCTTTATCTTCTTTATCTCATCCTCACCATCTCTGCTCTCATCTTTCAGGACTCTGCCTAAATAACCCCCTTACCCCCACCACAGAGTGTTCCCCAAGTCCCAATCACACCTCCATTTGCTCTCCCACTTCTGTTTTCCCTCTCAGCAGACATTGGGGCTTCTGCATAATTCAGAAGCCACATGTAGGCTCAGAGGTGTTGTGCACAGCATGGTGAGATACACAGACGGATACATATGCACACTGAGACACTGGAAGAATGTCACTCCCAAGGCACGCACACACACACACACACACACACACACACACACACACGACAATGGATATCACAGAAGCATCAATATATGAGACTCGTTAACTGCTTTATAGTTACGGTGAGGGATATGAGCTTTTAAGAAGTTGTGACTTATTATTACATTACATTCGAAATCCAAGCAGTGCTGCAAAGAAATCAAGTGTTTGTGTGGATTTATGTTTTCAGAATCTTATCAAGCCTGCACTGTACACTTGGATAAAGAAAAAGGCTCAGCTGGCCACAGCAAGGTGTGGAGCCGCCCAGGCGAGGTTAAACACACACATAGAAAACCATACAGGGCAGCACAGCAGAAAAATAGATTGTGACATTAGCAGGGGGCGATCTATAAAGCTGTGCTCCACTCTGCTGCCACCCACTACATCTGTGTGCTGAACTCCATTAGTTCCACAGCTCTGGTAGCTCATACAGTAACACAGACATATCAGAATGAGATACCAAAACATGGGGGGCCCTCTGGGCGCTATAGGGACCAGGTAATAGATTAAAATATATTAGTCCTGGGAACTTTGCAGCCTAATATACCATGAAATTGCAAAACTATGTGTTCAAATCAAGTTCCTGGTCTAATGTCACATGTTGTCTTTAATGCATACTGTCCATTTAAGAAGAAAGCGCCCTTTTTGTGGCGAAATCAGCTCAGCTGCTTTACCTGAGGATCTAAGGGTGGATACAACAAAGCTGTAAGCCTTACAGTTCCCAGTTAAAGGAGCTAATTGGATTTATATAAAAGGTTCTAGCTGTTTCCCTGCCAGATACTGAAATAATCAGCCATGTATAATATAACTCTATGGGCAGGGCATGGTACAAACACTGCCTTGGTTTGGAGTTTGAATTCCACTGAGGCCATCTATGCTACAAAATGTATGGTATGCACGGATAGATGGTATCACTCCAGGTGCCTTACAATGCCAGCAAAGTGGATATTTTGTTAATGAGTACAATTCCTAGCTACCCAAATTTACCTGGATACTTGTAGTACATTTTGAGTTTCTAAGCGCAACATATTGGATAAAGAAACTGCCATGCCATTAGTGAACCTTTGATACATAAATATCATAGATTAGATTATTTAAGAGTGTGATTTGGCCCTTTTAAAGAAAAAACAAGCTTGGAAGCTAGCCTGTGTAATGTAGTCTGCATTGCTGATCAATCTTGATGACTGGCCAATCAAACTCATGCAGAGAGCAGAGAAAACACACATAACTCAACATAAATCTGTCAAACAAGGAGCATCCTCCATGAAATAGCCCTGGGATATCCAGCTCCCCAACAAACACAAGTACTAAACAGTAGAGAGCTCTGCAAGCATGACAAAGGATTTACCATTAAATTGGAATTTCTGCCATGAACAGAAGCATAAAAGTCAATTCCCAAACAACATCACAAACACAAATGGTGTGTAAAAACACACAGTGAATGAATAATTATGTGTATACAGGTGAGTCAAACCATTGTTTCACTGACAACACAATGACGCAGCCAATTTTTCCTGAAGGAGCCAATTTTTGCTTGATATAAAAATTGTGCCACAGGAATTGAGGAGTCTATAGCAGGATGAGTGTCTGCTATTGATTATCTACTAATAGAATCAGACTGCTGCCGGGCTAAAGAGTGTTGAGGCAGGCCCCCTCTCCGGTGCATCAATCTAAGAGACATCTGACAGACTCACACAAGTGCGTGACAGACACTGATGGTGCTCTCAAGCAGAGAAAACTTTATGGACACAAATTCTGAAGCCGAAAACTCATGGGTACTGTATTATTAACACTAACTCCCATCTGTCATCATACAAAACATCCACACACACACACAGAGTATCACCAACAAGTTGTTTTAGAAATGCAAAAACAGGTGAGTCATGACATTTATCAAGATGGATTCTTCCCATCTAATAACTGAAATGACAGACCCTAAATTAAGGGTGTGAATAATCCTACAAAAGCCTAGAAAGAGCAGGTAAACAGACAATAACCACTTTCTATTAAATAAGTTTACTGTAAAATGTCAGTGGTAAACAACAGTCAAATGACTATCAATGACTTTGAATCTGCGTTTATAAGTGATTAAAAACAGTCTGCATTTCTTGACACTCACACAAAAATTGTATGGGACTGGGTTAATGCTTTATAGTTCACACACACACACACACACACACACACACACACACACACACACACACACACACACACACACACACACACACACACACACACACACACACACACACACACACACACATTAAAAAAGGGAAAAGGCCAATAGCTAAGCACGGAGGCAAAGATAACAGGCTTTATTCCCTAGTAAGAAATCTTGGGAACATGTTTTTGGACATTGGCCCGGACGGGTCTATAAAATGACCAAGCGGTTGACCCAAGTCACCATGTAGTCTATCTTTTCCAGTGCTCCTCATTCTAACTTCACCCCTAATGAGACCTGAATAGTTCACAAGTTCTTACCCAATATTAAAATCTCTCAGTGAACCAGTGAGATCCACAACCAGAGGAGTAAACTTATCAGGAGAGCAACAGGTTTCAGCATTAGTCCTCATTACGGCAGCCAAATTACATGCTCAAAAAAAAAAAAATCAACGTCAGCTTGGTCTCTCCACAGCTTTGTGTTCCTAATTACAATTTCCTCTTTCCCCCATTAACCTGGCCTCATCTTGACCCTTGGTTAACAAGGAGCAGATTAGCATCATTTGGGCTTAGTAACAATAGTGTGACAGGGATTTATACTTGTCAACAACGTCTACTGTAAAACCTAGACACCTAAACCCAGTGTGCTCGATATGTGTCACAACGTTTGGTCAAGGAGACTAAAAAGGGGAAAAAAAAGAAAAAAGAAAAGGGTACAGATTTTTCCCACTCACACATACAGCTGGGTACACTGAAACCACAGAGCAACCAGGCCTTAGTATAGCTTTTCAACACAACTATGAAAAGCTTAGGTTCAGTCACAATGATAATGTGATGCTGTACTGACGCATGCAGGACGATTCTCTTTACTAGAGGTCAGAATGAGACAGAACACCACCCCTAAAGCTGTGTCTTATCCACAGCTTATTCAGACATTTCAACAATGACAATGTTTGGAAGCATGGAACATTAAGCCTAGTTGCCAGGTTGATGTAGGTATGCTAAATTACTCGGCCACCCCGCCAGCCTCTGCACCCATCCTCAATAACAGATGACTATTACAGTGCTTCCGCTGCACAAACAAAAACTGGTGCAGGACGAGCCATGAGCCAGCAGACTGCCCAGAGCTGAATTGTGTCCCATCAGTCAAGAATGCAGGAAAATCTGGCCAGCAGCTGTGCCGGCCACTCTGTTATCTCTATTTCAGTGTTACCCTGACATGCAGCCACTCTACACCCAAGCTGTGCTAACTGGCACACTGGCACTCAGGGTGTAATATTTTAAATGAAGAAGAGCTGCTGAAAGGCTAAGGCAAAACTGTGCATGCATAACCCAGCCGTGTCAAGGAGGACCCTGAAAGACAGGAATACTGTTAAAGACGACAAGCCACTGAGCTACTGTGATAATAAGACACCAATACTGTTAAAATCAGCCCATGACCAAATGACTACTCTGTTGTTTGGCAATGAAGGCAGTGTGCTAAGAAAAATGAGGGGGAAGAGCTAGGGAGAAGCTATGAGGAGATGTATGACACGACCACACCCCTACACCCTTAGTTAACGGGGAAAAAACAGGACAATAAAGCATTATATCACATATGCACTTTTGACTAAAATGAACTGTAAGTGGACATTAGTGAAAGGCACTTATGTTTGTTGCATGGGTGTATAGGTGTATGAGTGTGTCTGGCTGACTGTGACCGGGAGTGAGCCAATGTGGATTAAGGCATACAAACCTCCTTTAAACCTCTTTTCTGTCACAGACTAAATGCGTAGGCTGACTAACAAACATTTCTTTGACACACAGACAAGGAAACAAAAAATTCTGATTACACACTTGCCTCCTCACAAGACTAATGCTGCTTATGCAATGGCCATGGCAAATGACTAATGCTGGGTTTTTGAGCCCAACGCTGATATCAATATTTGAGTATCTAAGTATCTAAGTATCTGGCAATATTATTATTTTTCTTACATAAACAGATAGGCCCACTCTGCATTAGGAGAAAGATATGTAATGAAAAATAGGATATCTTACAGATGAACTTAATTATTAAAGCTGACTGTAACAGAAAATATAAGATAACAGCACATTTCTGAATTTTACAAGCCTTTTTGTTTGCAGTTATTTGTAGAAAATGTATTACTTATATAAATAATGGTCAAATAAAATACATACAAATATAAATAGCATAAAAATATGTGTACTACAATATTCTTTTTGGATTTTTGCTAAGGTACATACATATGTAGATACTGGATACATTTGTGATAAGCCAATTAGGGATACAAGGAATGAAAATCTCAATAATTATTTCCTTGATTAACCATTTAATCTGTAATAAGTCAGAAAATAGGGGAAAATGGCCAACATTCTGGGGAAGCCTTGGTGCTGAAACTATTAGTTGTGTAAACAGACGGTCAGCTGACTATTAACACTGATGTATAATAATCACTGACATTTATTCCTTATTGCGATTCTACAGTCAAGCAGCAAAGATCAAAATAAGCCATGTTTTCTTGTCTTTTTTATTTCTAATTAACAAGGCTTCACAGTGGACAGGAGGCAGCGTAACCCAGTGTGTCCAGCAGAACCTGAGGCAGGACAGCTGGTGGTGACATCTTCAACACACACTCCAGCACAGACACCAAACATCCATGCTTAATGGTAACACACAGATACTCAGACCCATTGTAAAAACCATACAGTAGCTAATACAGCTAGCTACAAATAGCTGTGGTGCTATGATACCCAGGGTGGCAATTTCATCCAGCTGCTCTGAACTTGAGACAAATATTCATAAATGTGCTCAATGCCCATGTAAATGACTAAAGCCTAATGATGCCAGTGTGGACTGGTGCAAGCCAGAAAGTGTGGACAGGAGTGCATATGTGCCCCTTTCCCTACATCACTGATGATGAGGGTTGCAGCTGAGACAAGGCAGAGAAGAGTGGTGTGCTGGGTGGAGATGTCCTGAGCCAAATGGGGCGGCCTGGCCAATCCCCCCCCTGACTATTTTATCAGCCGCTGCAGTGTGGGGGCACAGAGCCAGAGAGACAGCCTTGATTCAGCATAATACCCTGACCCAGACTAAACACTACACAGGCAAAACACAAGCAAGGGGTTTTCCTACATGGAGAATTTCTTAATCATCCAAGTCATCAATAATAAAACCAATTTCAAGAACGCAGTGTAAAAAGCATCACTGCCAACTGTAGCAGCAGGATATGCTATCTTAACAGTGTTGGCCAATAAAATCATAATTGATAATTACTAAAAAGCCTTAAATTTGTCAGGTTTGACAGTAGACAGAACATAGGACAATTGCTGCAGGAGGGAGGAACCAATGATAAAGGGCAAATTCAAAGTGCTGGTGTTACAGACCAACTGGTTTTCCTGTTGAGTAGCGACACGTTTTAAAACAGAAAGATAACATCTAGAAAAGCTCTCCTCATGGACACGGAAGTCTGCTTTTTTTTTCTTTTTTTCTTAAAGATAAAAAAGATGAAGTCAAGATAAAAAGTTCAAGACTTATTTAGGCTGTGCATATACAAACTGTATAGCCACCTGTCATATTTAAACGAAACAGAAAGATCAATAGATCATTGTTTTTCTAATATTTTGCCCATGGTGAACATATCATCATTAACACCTTTTGGTATAAGTAAAAATTACAGCCTCTACTCTCTGACGCAGATACAGCACGATAATCTTCAGAAAGTCTGGATTTGAGTAAATGCTGTTACTCAGTATTCCCGAATTTCAGGTATTTAAGTGTACATTTCATGCGATGTAGCAAAATCATGTGCTTCTTATATAGGGCCTTGTGCATGTCCTCTTTCAATGTACTTTCCATATTTTCCATTTCCACAATGAGAACCCCTAGATGGATGCACGACATGTATTAAATGTTCATATATTTCAGCCACACAAACCTCACATTTTAAACAGTGGTATTACTAAAGCTAAACACAAAAAAAACTCAGAAGTAAACTCCATTAATATGTCCAACAGTCCTTGAACATAAGAGGCTTTACATATAAAATGAGCTGTCATAATAAATGTTAATAACAGTTTACGGTCAGACTTAAGACACAAGTGCTACTGTGTGGCCATTTGTTTTTCAATCATTATTACGTAAATAGCTTAGTGATGCAAAGGTCAACTAGAGTGTGTATTAAAAGTAAGCATGAGGCCTTAACAGGATACAATGTGCTCCAGATTTGTTCATACAAATAACCATCTTAAATTCCAAAAGGGATTACTAGTCCTAATGAGCTGTTGTGACACTTTCTATTGTTGGGGGAGGGACAAGGGAGGTCAAAGGCCATTTAGTTCAATCTTCATTAGTTCAAGGTTACACTGCAGGAGTGTATGTATGCTAAAGGTGTGTCTCTGGAGGCTGAATCCTGGTATGATCAGTGAAGACAACACTATAACAAATCAGATGTGCAGGCACAGCAAGCATCTTTCAAAGCCATGGTGTCAGACTAAACAAACATGCCAGGTCGTACTTTTTCTGTCAGCTGCGTTTTAACAGTCAAGAGATGCTCTGGTTTTACAACTCTGAGCTACATTGTTTTGATAGCTTTTTCTTAGTATATGCAGCCACCCAAGAGAAGTAGAGGAAGAAAAAGTCCCACTTGTGCTAATATGATATACACACTTTTGGGGAATTCTGATATTGTTTGTGTTCTTCAGCTTGTCATTCAAATCTCATCTCGTACCTCTCAAAAATGACAGACAAGCTAGCTTTTTTAATAATGTTAGTCTATGACTGTCACCTATGTATTAGACCTAGATTCCGTTAACTAGCCTCTTTCCAACAAGCCTGTTGGAGCTATACCACAGGCCACATTGTTGTGGCTTTAACAGGCTTGTCCTCCTTCCCTCAGGGTCTTCTGTTGGATGAGTGGCACAGTGGCTCAGGCATGCCTGGAGATGAGGCCACTGACAAGGCACTGTTAGCTGCAGCCACTGGGTCTGGCTGCCCTTGCTTCCCTGTGAATTTTAATGCCAAATGGGCTACTACCAGTGACCCACTTGGGCATCTCCAACTTTGTTTTCCTTTTGGCATCTGAGCAATCAAGAAGAAGTCATTGTTAATCAAAATAGACAGCCATAAACCATGCTCAGAAACATATTACCATCCTATATCATGGCTCAGTCTAATCTACTATTACAGCTAAATCCAGTGTTTGGAACCAAGACATTGACCTTGTGAGTCATGGTGTCATTTGCTGGGTTTGTTTGGTTCAATGCCCAAATCTCCAGCACACACTCAGAGATAGGCAGCTTCATATCACTGCCATGGTATCACTGCCAGCTCTGCATTCACAAGCTGAGAACCATCTTAAATCTACAGAACAACAAGCTCACTGCCAAATACCACAGAGAAGTCTGCACAAAGTGAGAAGTAAACTCTGTCTGAAAGTGTGCGCACAGCATTCAACACTGAGATAAAAATCTATACACAGAGCCACAATTGGCAGAAAAGGGAAGTTTCCAAAGTTTAAAAAATAAATTCCAGTGAGCAATGATAGACCGAGACAAGGCAAACAGAAACACAAGAAGTGTTTCTTCTCGACAATGAAAAACTCTTCATACTCTCATCTTTCTCTCAGATTGACAACCTTGCCTGAGCCAGGGCCATCTGTGTTATGCCAGCAGCCTGGCACAGGAACAGCAATGTGGGGGAGATGGGCATGGGAGGAAAGGGGCAGGGAGGGTAGGAAGAGGGAGAGAGAGAGGGAGAGGGAGAGGGAGAGAGAGAGAGAGAGAATAAACACAGGACCAGATTAAAATTTCTAGACAAGAAAGCCATGTGACCACTGGAAGGAGGGAAAACAGTGGAAAATCACAGAGTCATATCTCTTTCTCTCTGTCTTCCACAGAAAGCTCCATTGTCTGCCCCCATTTTCCAACACAGTTCTCTGAGCGAGGAAAATCTGGCATTGTCTACATGAAACACTGAAGAGTAAACATGCATAACACGGGCAAAAATCTTCACCCCATCTTCTTCTTACTTTGGGTGCAATCTTTAGACCAGTTGATACCTGCACTATGCTGTTGAATATTGCCGAGAAGATCTGGTATGATTGTGGGCAGCGTGGGTTTTTGGCTGAGACCACCAGCTACTCCTCACATGACACACAACAACATTAAGCATGCTGATAAACCCCACAGGACCTACAAACTTTCTCTTTAAAAAGGAAGTCAATAAAACCTCTAATTCTCTGCACCAAGATGAAGAGTCCTCTGGCCGAGCTTAGTACACCTACTCAGATCTAAGATGTGTTCAGTGTACACCATCACACAAAGAAGCAACTCTAAACCTTGTCCACATGACTACATTAAATGGCACTTTCATTGTGCCTTTATGTCCTATAGTAGTTTAAACATACATGGAAATATCCAAAATGACTAGAGGGGATATTAGTTGATTCACTGAATGTGGCCAATTAATCTTTTGTCTTTGCTAATAAATGAAGTGTTCCAAGTAATTTTTTAAGCAAAAACGCCAAAACTTGTTCTAGCTTCTCAAATGTGAATATTTGCTGGTTTTCTTGATCTTTTATAATAATAGTAAACTGAATACCTTTTCGGTTTTGGACTGTTGGTTGGACAAAACAAGACATCTTAAGAAGGGCTTAATTTTAATTTTCATTATTGATTCATCTGCAAATTATTTTCTCAATTTATTGTTTGGTCTATAAAACACCAGAGAAGTGTGAAAAATACCCATTACAATTTCTTAGAGCTCTTGTTTTGTCTGACCAAGAGTTCAAAATTGGAAAAGTAACAAATTTTAGAGCCTGGAACCATTAAACAGCATCGTATTTTGTTTATCAAACTGTTATAACTCAAAGCTACAATATATGAGAGAGCAACTAGATCAGAACATGATTGTGAGAGAGGACCATTTGTATTATGATTAACATCCATTATTGATTGTCCACTAGAGGGGGTTTTAATGTGCCACTGGGGGAGAATGAAATACAGTAAATTGCTTCCGGTTCCACATCCTATCATCTGCTGAGCCCAATTGAAGCTCAGTGTCAAGTTGAGGGAACTGGGAGATTGCTCACCGCTACTATCAGTCTGCATGACGTCATCATCCAAATGAAGTCATCGTGACGCTCAGCGCTACGTTATCTTTACTCATTCCTAGCCAATGGCATGTTATCTTTTAAGTCCTTTTCAGTGATGAGATGTGTCACTGTCTTGTGATGCTACAGTCACATAAAACAGGTTTTCGTTCTTTCAATGCATCGAACAGTCTGCATTCTTTAGTCTCTCAGGTTACTGACGCAGCATGTTTTCAGTACCCCAGGCATTACTATTCATTGAGGCCACAGGACCGCCACACGGTTCCCAGCAGGCTACAGCTGACTTCAGCTGCTTCCTGTCTGCCTACCTCCTGTTGCACAGAGGGAGGGAGGTAGGCAGTAGCACACCTCATAACATGCAGACACACTGCTGGGACAGAGCACGTACAAGCATTTCCTGCACTGTCCGATCTAATGAGTGTGCTCAGTGTCATTATATTATCAGCTGGGCGAATGACTAAAAGACTAGAAATGAAGGACAGTTGAGCGTAAACTGTTGAAAATGAATCCTTAACAATTTTAATCTGAATGGTGAAAGAATAAAACATCACAGTACAGGTTTTCTTCCTTTGAGGGGGCCAGTCATGCTTACTGTAGTCCCCCTTAAGCCTCCTGGGAGAGAGAGGGAGAGAGAGATAATCCCTGCTGCAGTCTCCAAAGGACGGAAATAATTAGTTAATACCTTTGCACAGTCTAAGCTGGTGATTTTCCTGTGTGTGTAATGCAAGACAAGGTAGACTCTCCTTGTGCATTTGCAAAAACTGCTGATCACTACACTCCAGTGGTGGTATGCGTCACCACGTCAGCGGCTAATGCTTGTCGATCACTTTTCCTGTGTAAACCATTTAAAATTTAGTGGTAACCCATCTACAATTTAGTGGATTCCGTCGTGAGACTATGGCAGATTGACAGTTCCCCGAAGACATTACACTATCATGATGTGTGAACCTTCACCGACAGAGAGGGGAGCACAGAGAGAGGGCTTCCTGTGAGAGTCAGGCATTCGTCCACTGATATAAATCACTAATTGAAAAGAAAAAAGAAAAACGTATGTATTTGTTGTAGAGAACAAAAAAGTGAAGACAGCTATTACTAAATTACATATATTTGTTTGAAAGTGTCTCCCACGCCCATCTGCAAGTATAATAATTGTGGTGGTACATGTGGCTGCTGCATATGTTTTGTCTATTCTTAAACTGACACTATGCTTGGGTGTCACAGAGAGACAGACTGGACAGTTTTAGTACTTTACCTGCAGCTCACACCAGGCAACTTCCACCCAGGTCTCAGTATCCAGGCCCTTGTAGACCGTCTTGAAGGACCCTCTCCCCAGCTCTATGTCAAACTTGAGGAATCTTCCTCCTGGAGATGTGGAGACTGCTTTCATCTCTGCCTCCTCCTCGTTCTCCTCACTGGCTGCCTTGATGGCGGTTTTACCAGCATCATTGCATGTGAGATTTAAAGCATCTCCACCTTTCTCCTTCTCCTCATCGGCACTTGCGCTCTCTGTTGCACTGTCTTTTTGCCCACCTTGACTTTCAGTGCTGGAACCTTCCTGTATCCCGCAACTAGTCCCCTGCGTCCTGTCCACTATTGTTCGCAGGTTTATGTTAAGGATCTTACTCCTGTTATCGCATTCAGGTGCTTCAAAGGCCTGTTCATCTGCGTCCGAGAACCACAGACTTCTCCTGATGAATCTCTGATGCACATTCCTTTGATAACTGGAGGAAGGGTATGCACTGGGGTCACTCCCACCTCTCACTACTGAGTCCACAAGATTGACATTTCCATCACCCATGGCCTCATACATATTTAGGGCACACTGAGAGTTGGGTACAGATGGATATTTAAGTTCTTGGTGGGCCTCGGAGTTTGAATTGGCCTCCGGCTCCATGGTGATTTAAAATTTCAGTCACTTGGGTTTCCAGGTCATTCGTGCCATGGCTAGACTTCCCAACATACAGATTTAGAGATGAATACCTGCAGCGCCCACTCGGTGACGCAGTTCGCCAGCAGAGGCCCCTAACAACACTGGGATGGATGGCATAGACGAGATTTCATCCGATATCAAGAGCTGCAAAAGAAATGTTGCCAGTTAGTGAAACAAAATCCAACATTTCCTGGTGTGCAGGGCAATGCTGACGCTATATATTGGTTTTAAAGGTTTCAGTCATTACTGAGTTTAAGTTAGTTGGTGTCAATAAAAGCAGGTGGATGTAAAGACAAGCCCACGAGTCAAACCCATATTGTTAGCAGAAGCCATCACCGACCAGGTGAACGAAAAACTAGCAAGCTGGCTTTGACGACACAAGTTAACGTTAAGTTTGGCAATTGAGAACTAACAGCTAGCTAGCGTTTGACGGTGATAACTTACCGTCACCGTTCGGATAACAATAGGTTAGCTAGTCTTCAAACATTTTATCATAGTTACATTTGAACCAAGGTGGGACACGACTTACCCTAGTTCAAAAAGCGAGGAAAAACACGACCAAACAACCTCGGCTACAGTCACGCTAGCGATACTCGACACTGGCAGACCTGCCAGGTCCAGTATTAGAAAAAACCTCGCTAACGTTAGCCGATTGTCCACGGCAAAAAGGTGGACTTTAAAACGCCCTATCTGTACATGATCCCCATTTTCACACACAAGAGCCACCCAAACGACCGCAAACAGTTCAACTCTGCCTTTGCTAACCTAACACAAACCCCATATTAACGAGAGGGAGAGAAAAGATGAATATGTTGTATTTATCTCCTTTCAAGTCCTCGCATCCCTCTTCGGTTGCAGCCAACGATGCCGCGTCTCTCCGCGGCTTCTTCGTGGCTGCTGTATGCGGAGCGTGTAGTTAAAGACCAGCGGGGCCGCTTTAACACACGGGGATTTTTAGTTTGCCTGTCGTCCCCTCGGCAATTAATTCACGCGGACAACTGTTTTCGCTTGTCATCGCCTCTCCCCATTAGGTTAATACAGCGGCGAGGCACACAAATGTGTTTCCCATTCAGCTCGCTTGGTTCCACGCCCCTAGTAACGACTGGAGGGACCGTCCAATAACACAGCACGCTGGGACACCACAGAGCCTGCTCATGCTGCTGTACTGTTCAACAGCAAGAGTGACACATACCTCACATGAAAAGACCAACAAAGAAAGTCTAGAATCAATGCAAGTAAATAACAAAAGCAGTTAACTGATTATTCCTTGCAAGAGCCTGTTATCGTCTATACAATTATTTCACGCCCTTAATTCATACAATCACGTGCCTCTCTGCATCTCACACACAGCTCAACAGCTTGCTGTACAACAACAATTTTCTAAAAAATAAAAAAAAAGAGAGATTTATATTTCTTTTGATGTACAATACAATACCTGCATGTGCATCTGCTACTCTGTCAAACAGGCTATATGCTTGCAGGTCCCGTCTTCTCTTCCCCCACAACAGGACACTTTGCAGCTCAGTTTCTCAGAGCTGCAGCCTGCAGCTGAGGTGCAGCAAAATACGTATGGGAAAATGATGAGCATCAGCAGCAGCAACAGGGGGAATGGGACTGAGGTAAGATATTTGAAACCATTTCTAAAAGAGAACCAGGTAAATCCTGTGTTGTGCCATACTAGGCTGTATATGTGATCAATTTTTGAAGTAGAATATGTTTGTATAAGTTGTACAAAAAATGAGAGAAGCCTGGATGCAATATTTCTCTGCCCACCAAGGGGTTCTTCATTCTTGCTTTCTTGCAAACAACTGAATCCATATCCAAATCCAAACATAGGAAAATCCAACAAGTGCCAAACAAGTGCTTAGGGATGGACGAATTGAAGACCTGGAAAATGCAATGGAATTCAATGCAGCAGTCATGCAATAAATACAGAAGTTGTTAAGCTTACATTGTTAAATTTTGGTTTGGACTTCTGAAGCCTGTTGTGTCGTTCCATTTTTATGTAAGGTGATCACGTTAAAGTATCATTGCCACTTTTGGCCTCTTGTCATATTACATGTCATCTATATGAGGGGGAAAAATATATTTATACACACTTTGCAGAAGAGAAATTATGCTGAATGGGATAGATTGCATGTCCACACAGAAACAAGTCAATAAAAGAGAACATTTAAACAGAGATCTTCACGTCTGTCTCAGGCATGCTGGGTCAGATGACTTGTCTGGTTCAGTTGAGGAGGGAGGCATTGTTGGCACCTGAGTGACCTTATAAATAATGAATGCGCTCCTTTGTTTCCACATCACTGGCCAAAATGCGCACACACAGTTTCACTTTTACATAATGTCATCCTACTTCATGCCACGACGAGATTGTTGCAGGAGTGTTTGTTGTGTTTTATGTGGCGATTGAAGTTGCCATTTGACAAGCAATTACAATATATGTTAGTTCAGAGCTGCATCCAGTTTTACAGGGCGAGGAAATGAGCTTCACTATGTCATCGCCATAGTCACTGTCTTAATAGCGCCATTTAATTTCAGATAGATGTGTAAGGGTGTGAGTGTTTGAGGAAGAGGGAGAGAGACCCTGGCAGTCAGAGATACTTCCTTGTGACTGTCAGAGCTCAGCCGACAGATGCAGAATGTAATACCCTCACGCTCAATAAAATGAGCAATTGGTCTCATTTACAATGTGTCTCCCTACAGTGGTAGTCAATAAGAATGGAATCACTCCATGGTTGTTTTGTGGGGTGAAGATCTTATATGTAGACTTTCAGTTACACTGAAATCTAAGACCAATCAGATCCTGTGTCAGATTTCAGTACAGCACAAACAAATTCCTGAATATGGTCCTTTTATCTTTTTTTGATACTCAGTAGGTTTTACATTTCTCTAGAATGAGAAAGTGTTTCATTCTTAAGGGATGGACCCCACTCTGAAACGTCCATGTTTGCTTTGCACTGTGTAAGGCTGTAAAACTAAAAGCCCTACAGAGAATCATGGAAATTAGATTTACAGTTGGGTCGATCCTCGTCTGGAGGAGGGCCAGAGCTTGAGGTGAGTGAGAGAGGGAGGCTGCTGATAGGACATGATGGATGGAAGGCAAAGAAGTGCTGATGTATAAGAAAAAAAAAAACAAAAGGAAGGGAAACACACACCCATGCAGTTACAGATGCAAGTTAATTTTCATTTTCAATCATGTTGCTGAGCAGCGAGTTCAATTAGCTAAATAATAAATGCAGGGTCTTACCGTGTCTTAAGTGGTGTCTTGCATTGTAGCTGCAAAGAGCTTTCAACATGTCAGATACAGAACTTAGTGGTACAAAGCTATAGTCATGAAGTACTCTCACAGTAACTGACATGTAGGTATTTAGCTGAGCTGTAATGAGTTGGTGGGACGATGTGGGAAAAGTTTAGGATTAGGTGTGCAAGTTGAATGAGTTCATTCTTTTGCCTGGAAGTAAGCCAAAACTTTAGTTGGCCTTTGAATACACAATAAAAAACAGTTTTTATGGTTCAATTTAGGTTCAATCTCAGGAATTGAGAGAAATTGCAGCCTTTCCAATTTCAAAGCAGGAAGCCTGTTGCACTGCAACTAGCTCTGAGGTTAGACATAAAGATATTTATTTATGATGGCACACAACTTTATTCACTCATGAGCTAAAGGGTAAATGGCTGGCTGTGAATGTAAAGAAGCAGTTGTCTATTTGTTTTTATAACTGCACGAATTGGTTTAAATCTCGCTTTGCCTGATCTCTCCCTAAGTGACCTCCAGGCCCCTCTAGTTTTTCAGCCCAATTACTCCTCTCTCCATTCCACTGTTGGTAAAATATAACAGTGTGTTCAAATGTTTTCAATGTTTCCCCTGAGACTGGGGAAGAGTTAATGACCTACTATGATATTTTCCTCGTCAATTTACCTTTAAAATCCTGTTTAGAGGATCCTGTTTTATTACTCAATCTACATAACTGTTAAGTGACTTTGATTGTCTCTGTTTAATCTGTTTCATGTGTTCTTTATACTGTACTTCCACATTTTATGTAAATATTAAAACATATTATATTCAAACATCATTTTAAAGAGATACTTCTCAGTATAGCACGTTGGTCAACTTTAATAATTTTAAGAGAACTTGACCATCTGATTTCCTTTGAACCACTTTCTCTTATACCCACATACTGTAATATTACTGACACCTGATCTGATTATGCAGAAAGCAGGATATGTTAAATATTATTGTACGAAGCTATCTGCTATTCCACAGTGACGCATAACTGAGCGTTAATACAAATTCAAACAACTTCTTCCCCTCCCCTCCACGTCCTCCTCCCTTTCTCCCTCTCTGCATCCCCTGAGCCTATTTCAGACAAGGAATGCAGTGTGAATAATTCATTATAAAAATAAGCATGGAAACCTAGGACCAGTACAGAGCGATTGACTTAATGAGAACCTTTCGTTTTAGATTGCGCAAAAATAACAATACATCTGTAATGGCTGGGTGACTGACAAGCGCTCTGTTTCTCAAATGGGAAAACAAAAGTTAGTGCAAATATGCAAATGGTGTTTTTCTTCTGCATTTTTCAATTTGAAGTTTTATCCAAACGAGATGTATCCTGTAATATGTGCGTTTTCACCTCCCCTCATGAAAGCACAGTGTGACATACCATGGCCTATATTCACTATCTTTTTGTTCCACATCGTCTCCTCTGCTGTGATTAGTTGTTATCCTATGTTCTCAGCCATATGATATGAGTAGACACAGCAGGATTAATCCTCACAAAAAGCTTGGACTGACTGAGTAGGTGGCCTTTAGTCTTGGCCTAGTATATATACACAATAGTAAACCGTAGTATAAATTAGAATTCTTTATATTTGCTGGTGAATTTTCTTCATGCTGTGTTTCTAGACATACTGACTGCACGTTTCCAACCTGTGATCTCACAACAAGCATTATCTCACTGGAGAGATACTCACTGGTGGTCTGTTGACTCTGGGATAAAGGGATGTCTTTGAAAAGCCCGATCCTGAGAGCAGAATGGCTGACCCTGACACGTCATGACAGTGTGCCATTTGTGATAAATCAGTCACAAGGGCACACATTATACACCACACCACATTGATTTTCCCGTGGAATGTAGGGAAACATGTTTTGCAGTTTAATTTCTTGTTATGAGTCTTTCCTCAAGGCATTACGGCTCAGAGTGAAAAAGATTTGTAGAAAGCCCATGGAGACGTTTTGCTGGATGTTGTCAGGATGTCTCTGCAGTGTTCACATGAAGCTATGCCAAATTATAAAATCTAAAATGATATGAGGTACGCTGCCAGATGAAGAACTTGGCCAGTGACATGTGTAAGCCATGTCTTAAAAAGCGATGTATAATTAAGAGAATAAAACATGGCTTGTCCAGAAGTTATCACAGGGTAAGAAACACTTTCTGCAACCAGAGTACTAGTTCCCCTCCAACCCACACGACCACACCTTCAGTGCAGTTTGTACTTCCCCCTCATACATCAACTTAACTGTGCCAACTGATTGTTGTGAGTCCCCTAAAGACATTGTAATTCAGCTGTAGCCTACCCTGTAGCAAATTAGAGGGTGCAGCTCCTCTTTTCTCTCTTTTTGTCTCTATCCCTGGAGCAGAGGGAAGACAGTTCGTACCAGCTCTGTGGTTTGGTTAATCCCTGACAAACTGTGCTCTCTGCAGCTGCAGGGGTGTGTTGTGAGAAAAAGGGAAGGCTTCAGTGTCGAGGAAGAGGCTGAGAGCAGCACTGCTGATTATTTCATGTTCACAGAGAGCATGTGTGCGTGCAGGTTTTGGCCTAGACACGACTGAATCAGTGATGGTGCTCAGGTGTTGCTGAACAGTAGGTCCTAGTGGATGTTCATTCAGCGCTCCAAAGGAAGATGGGTTTTTTTTTTTTCTCATTTTAAAAGAGAGTGATTTCTTTTTCATCAACAAGCAGACTGTTTATCCAGCACCTGCTGACCCCAGTACATGTTTTTCTCTTCACGGTGCAGAGTCCACTGGGATGGAGTGGACACACACACAAAATCTAGCTACGCTTTTCTTACATAACCATCACCCACACAAGAATCAATGTAGAATTCAACGTAAAACTACGATTTTGGTTGTCACCTGTTGATTATTCATAGAAGGGATACAGCCTAAATTACATCCTCCTCATTCCTACAGTAAGTTCCTGCTATGTAGAATATGTAATATAATGAATGAAATACTGTGTCTTTGGTTGCATTTTGTTATTTGCTTGGAATACAGTACATAAAATGTTGATAAAATGTCTCACAAAGCAGGATTAATGAACTGCTGTCGTAAAAAAGAGCTGTTCTGGCTCTTATTGAGTGCAGATATCCAACTAACTCTGTTATCCTGCTTCGAAAGACAGGGATATATGAGCAGGATATGACCTAAGGGTCACAGTATCACCCACTATTAGTATATTTACAACCACAAGACAGAAAGCCAGACACACTGCTTTGGTTTAAAAGTCAACAAACCGTGGAATAGAGGTCTGACAGCAGCACATACGGTATGAAATGCTTGGAGATGTGCAGAAAATATGCAGACTAGTGTGATTATTTGAAACCATAGTGGGTGGAGAGCCTTGAACACTGCGCATGCTGACTTGTTCATGTTAACGCGTTTTAATGGGCCTGTTACCAGTGTGTCCGTATCTCTTTGCTGTACTAATGCCTCTGTTTTCAAAGGTCACTCTTCTGCAATAGCTGTGTGTTGCTCTAATTAGGTCAGAATGATAACCAGATCCACACCATCAATGCTCAGGAAGCACAAAATTACTGCTGGTGTCATCAACACGCTGCCTTGTTGCTCTGCTGGGAGAACAAAACGCAGCAGCACAGAGCATGCCGTTCTGTTTATTTCCAAGCATTCTTCTTTCAGGCGTTATCTCAGCGCCATAAACATTATTTCTGTCTTCTCTCTCCAGGCCTCCCATCCAGATGCTTGGCCCAGCAGCCCGGCCCCTCTGAACATGAACCACTATGCTAATAAGAAGAGCGCAGCTGAGAGCATGCTGGATGTGGCTCTACTGATGGCCAACGCTTCCCAGCTAAAGGCTGTGCTGGAGCAGGGGCCAAACTTCTCCTTTTACACCCTCATCATCACCCTAATCAGCATCTCTCTGTGTCTGCAGGTCGCAGTCGGGGTCCTGCTTATCTTCATAGGTGAGAAAATAAACAGAGCCCGTACCCTTTTGGTGTCTTTGCCGTCTGGCAAGCTTCACAACCTTCACTTGCCCTTTGTGTCTCATCCCTTCCACCCTGTCCCTCAGCAAGACTCACCAGTGTCAAGTCCGCTGACTCCTGACAAACAGCCCATTGCTAGCTTAACTCTAGCTGTAACCATGGCAACCAGGCCTGACTCCAGGTCAGAGTTCACTGGGTTTTAGTGCTGCTGTGTGTAAATGTGTCAATATGTGTCAGTCTGCATGTCTGACATGTCTTGGAGTAAATAGAAAGTAAGTAAAAATAAACTAAATATATAAAAGTGCTGTCTATTCACACATCCAGAGATTTTCGAGTCTGCCTGGGGTTAGAGAAACAGGTCCATTAAGATGGGAAGATGAGTGCAGGTTAGACTGCAGTTCATTTTCCTCGAACGGACTGAACAGCAGGCAGTGAACTTTAGCCGCTGACTCATCTCAGCCCAGCAGGACCAGTAAATAAAAGAATATTTGTCAATATCCTGTCCATACCTCAAATATAACTACTGGTATATGCTAACCTATCTCACTCTCAATAGTAATCTATAATCTTAATAATCTAAAAATAATCTATTTTGATTATGTTTCAGGCCATATTCATAAAAGTTTTTTCCTTCTTACTTGAACCTCTTTCTATATATATTTTCATAATGGAGATAGCCTATTAATTATTTACCAGTTTGTAAATTTGCTCTATGTTTAGAAAAATGAATCATCATTATTATGATCAATCATATAAAATAAGATTTTGAGAGTCATCACACATTCATGAAGGCCTGCCCTCTTTGACCCCCTCTATCTACCAAATTCTATGACTCCACCAACCCCCCTAACAGCCCCCCTCGTCTCCACCAGAATATCACACACATCTCATTCTCATCGCTCTTTTCATTCCTCTTCCTTCATTTTCTTTGACTGTTCTGAACCCCACTGCCCTCTCTGCTCCCCCTCCCCTTCTTCCCCTATCCTCCCTCTCCCGTGGATCAAGCTCTGTCTAATGGAGCCAGTGGTGCGTGATGTCAGTGGCCTACATACCCCCCCCCCCCTCCAGCCCCAGTCCACCCCACCTCAGGCAGATCAGATACACACACACACAGTCAGGCGGGGTCCTTACACCATTTAACCTTTCCCACAACCACACACACACATGCACGTACACATGACATGTGCCTGTAGACTCACAGCTACTGTACACCCCCCATACACACATATTTCCCTGATCACACCTTAAGTTTAACATTATGCCAGCCCCTGAGATGATGGAGATGACAACTTTTATTAGTTGTTATGTCATTATCACAACATGGATTTGTTTCTTTTGTTTGGATTGAGGTGTTAACAAAGTGCAAATGACATGAAGCAGCGTTATACAGGAAATGCAAGCTTCCCTTGATCAGTTCCCGCTTCCCTGTATTGTTCATTTTGTGTGCTTTGAATCAAGAGCTTGTTGACTTTGCCTGTCATTCACAATGATGACAGTTTGTTGATTTTATACCATGTCTTTTGGGGTTTGGGGTCAATTAGACACCCTGTTAGACCTCTTATTAACAAACTGTAATAAAACTCCAATAACAAAAACCAAATAGACTTATTTGGGAGGATACTGCTGAGGAAATAATATAATGCTATATCATGAATATGTAGAGCAGATGAATTTATTGTATTTAACCGGGTTTTACAGCTGGAGTCTCTGACACCTCAAACTGAAGTTAAGCATCCTTTTCTGTAACGGAAATCTGAAACATGTCATTTCGAAATCAGTTAGAAGCAACTCTCATAGAATTAGGAAAGTCATAAAGTATCAAGGTGATAAAACAATGTCACGTATATTTCTTGAGCTCAAAACAGGCAAAACATCTTCGTCCTACTCATCTGTGTTCAGCGAAAAACTGAATGATATTATTCCTTTATCCTCGCGTGTCCTTGTCAAAATTTGATATTCTGCATTTTTGTGAGATCACTCAGCTCCCTGCACCCACAATTAAGTATATATGGATTCATAGTTGGCAGTAAATCTGTGTATAATGAGTTGGCTTGAGACCCAGAATTAAGTAGATCGCTGGACTTTGATTAAATGTGCGTTTGTGTTTTGTATTTAAATTGTATTTCCTGGTTTTGTCCACAGTTCGATGGAACTTGAATGATGAGCAAAAGCATTGGAGGCTGAACATTATGGAAAACGTTGCCACAGGCCTGGTTTTTGTGATAGTGGTAGTCAATGTCTTCATCACAGCTTTTGGAGTCCACAGGCCGAACCGCGGCAACTGACCAAGAACACACACAGGTATTCTTTCTATTTTTGCTAATCACATACATTCTTTATGTTCAGCCTCTTTCTCTGCTCCCCTCTCTCTTTACAAACAGGTATTTTCTCTCCTGCCTTACTGTGCAGTTCGCTCCTATTGACATCCATGTGGTCAGCATGTTTTTGGTCCTCTCCTACCTGACCTACAAACACACTGACCCCTCCAGGCTCTCAGAGAAATTTCCACCGGAAAACACCTTAAAAAAACAAAATCCAACCACTGTTCTTTGACCACAAAATCATTGTCCTGCACTGCAGCAGGCAAGGAGAGAAAACAGCGAACAAGAGAGAAACAGCAGTAGTGACAAAGGGGTCTAGTACGTAAACAACACAACATTTGTTCCCAGTGGACAAACAGGAAAGTGGAGACATCAGGCACATGTGACCTCACACTGTCTGTCTCCTTTGCTGCCCGAGAGTGACCCCAAGCACTGGACAGACACAAACAGCCAGCCGCAGTTACACACACCTGCTGACTCCTGAACAGGCTTCAATTTTTAATTGCATCGATGACGTTCGAGAAGGATGTCATGGGTCTTTTCTAGACAGCTCGTACCTGGAGGTTTTGATGGGTCTGCTGAGCAAATGTATGCAGAGCAGGGTGTGCCTCATCTGACTCAAAGCTCTGGCCCACCAACCTTACCAACACATCTGTCCCCGACCACAGGCGTCATGCCTAACATTCAATTATACCAATGTTTGGTTGTGCCATGACTCCCTGTGCTATGAGCTAAAAGCTGGAGTGCGTCTGTGGTTCTCCGGACCAGCAGCTGGTGAGTCAGAGTCAACACAGCACAGACCCTAGCAGAACTGCTTGTTAAAATGGAGCCCTTAATTAGACTGTGTTTCAGCAATGTCACTGAAACCCCAATTAGAGCCAAAGCAAATGCTCAATTTATACACTTGAGTGGTTTAACACAAGAATATAAAAGCAGTTTGAGCCCGTTTCCCATCTGCTGAATACCTGAAGAAGATTCGTGTTCATATCTATAATTCCTCCAACGTGATTGTGACAAAGCACCTTTCAGATGACAAACCAACGTCACAATCTGATCTTCTTCCTCCTCCACAACTATCATTGGTAACCGTGGAAACAGCGAGACGAGAGCCAGATTGATGACACACAGCTCCACACAGGGCAGATCTGTAGACTGATATATATACATAATGTATGTCTACAGCTCCTACACTTCTGGCTCCATCTCAGTCCTGAAGTTTTGCGGGCGCTGCGGGGATCCAATATCAGAGGATGTTGATGATCACAGAGGACTTTTAGCTCGTGTGAAGCAATACTATTAATAGCTCTCTCGTGGGAATGTGGAAGCCAGTATTCAAACTGGACAATCACTCTGGTGACACTTCCAACCCCCTTTAACACCCCCCCATCCCTCCTCTCTCTCTCTGACTCCCCTCTCTCATCTGTTGCTCCCTCTTTGCAGAGAAGACAGAGGCGGAAAAAGTGCCGCAAATCTCCTGAGATCAGACACCTGAGCTCTCCTCCAGAGCTGCACTGTATACACCATCTTTGATGTGGCCATTTTCCTACTGATTCATTATTATAATAACTACTTGAAAGTGAGTATGAAATGCATCCACCCTGCACACAGGTCTGTCTTGAGCAAGTCAATGGCATTTAATGTAGCATTTAATTAACTTTATTCATTCAGTCAATTTGATTGTCATTATTAATTAATGCGGGCTGTCTGTTGCCCTCGATTGTCATTGTTATAGCAGACCAGAACATTTTCCATCCTCCTTAGTTCCCACTTTGGTGAACTGAATGAGGGAGCAGCGCCCTCTAGTGTGTTAATCAATGCTGTTCAATCAGGGAGATAAATGTTTTATCATCATCTCCATTTCATGTTCACAGCAGACTAAACAGTGCCAGACACAAACCCGGAAAAGCTAATTAACATGCTGCTCATTACTGTAAATGTTCCTTTTTTGACTACAATACCGTACAGTATACAGTTAATGCTAATTGTTTATATACATTTCTGTGTATATCTTTGTCAATTCTTCATCATACTAGATTAAAAGTAAGGTACAACTCCATGTGATGTCAAAATGTTGTGCGCTTTATTTCAGCAAAAGTTGGATATTGTTGTAGTGAGTCAAATTCAAGCTACTTGGTCCCTGCACACCAACGCAGGTGTTTTCCCTTATGTTGTCTAAATAGACCTCCTCTCAGGACAGCTGCGCTTGATTGACATCTCCCTCCCCCTCCTGTTGGTTTTGTTGTACCTGATAGGGCGGGACAACTTAACCCTTTATCAGTATAGAGTTGGGAGACAGCATAGCTCCACCCAGCTTCAACCTGAGCAGAGGTCTAATCAGCCAGAGTGATTGAAAACACATGAGTGGGTGTACAGTTACACAGCAAATATTGTGCTTCATTTTAGCTGAAAATGTGATTGGAGTTATTAGTTCTGCACAGGCAATAATTCAGAAATACATACAAGCATTATGGCAGAACATTATTTGTTTTTCACAGAAAGAGATGTTAGCTGTGGGAATGTGTGACAGAATGAGCCACTAGTTGAGCAAAGTCAACTAGTGCTTACTAAATAAGTGCAATTTTAGAAAAAAAAAAGTTGATAGCTCTCAAAGTGTATATGAGTTTGGCACAGCAAAGTGGCAAATTGCATGGCTTGTTCTTCTCACAGGGCTCGTTCTTTGAAGCATTTCAGCACCGTAACAGCATCATTGTTTCTGTTTTCCAACCTCAGCACAGGAAATTAAAACATTTTTAGCGCCTTTACTAAGTCTTGCTGCAGAGCAGTGGAGAAACGGACCGGTGCATCTCAACGTCTCGGCCTCTGTGGGCAGAAAGAGCGGCAACAAAGAGTTTTAAGAGATATGGAGAGAGTGGTTTAGAAATTACTCAAACAGAGTGGAAAGTAAGTTCTAACCATGAAATGAAACAGTTAGAGGGGCTTTGGATGCTTTTTTTACACTGATAAACCTTGATATAATTTAATAATTTCAAATGCCCGTGGACAAATAAGTCTGAACACTTCATTCTGTAGGACTCACCTCTGTAATAGTAGAGCATTGCAATACCAACTACAAAACTGAAACAGCTCAGGAAGAACATTGGTCCTGCAGAAGGGAGAGAAGAGATCATTAGACAATAACACGTAAATATCTGATCAGCAGGTGGTCACTCATGTGTATGTGGGTTAGTGTCTTCCTAATAATTTATATGAACTAAATGACAAAGACAAACTGAAATGTACTTTAGCATATAGCGAGGCAAGAGTCAAGAGTCCATCGCTGCTTTGTGAAAAGACTGCTTTGTCTTTTTGTCTAAACAAGCCATTATTTTATTGTATGACTTATGACTGGGGGTCAGTGTTTCACTACATCACCCATTTACATGACCCATTTCCCTGCTGACACACCTTTGACCCAGGGGAATGCGCCTCGTGACTGTTCAAAGGAATGCAGGACAGAGGAAGCTGTTTTGGACGGGGGTTAACACGTGAGCTTAACTGACCCACAAAGGTTTGCCCTGGATGCAACGGTATGATGAATGGTGAAGCAGCGCAGAGCAGTGGGGCCCACATTCTGATGCTAGGGGTTAAAAGGTTCAGCAGACAACCACATTTGCTGAAGAACAAAGCTTAGTTGGGTTTAAGGGGCTTATCTGAGGATCAGTGAGGGGTACAGAGGCACCCTGACACACACACACATACAAACTGTAAGACCACCATACTTTTAAAAACACGCTGCTAAATTAAACTTCTACAACTGCAGATTAAAGGCCTGTTTTAGCCCATTATCTACAAATTAATTGTACATTACAGTACTGCCCACCATTCCCAATCGTTTTGAGAATGACCTCATACTTTCCAGGCATCCACCACTTTCAGTTCATGCCAGGTTAGGATTAAAAGTCACTCTGCAGAGACTAGACACCTTCTTTAAACAGGTAATCCAGCATTTGACTCTCTTTGTATCTCTTTGATTACTCTTGAAAAAGAACATAAAAAACAACAAAATAAATAAATAGAATACGGTAACAGAACAGATTAGATCACCAAGGGCAATGTATACATAAGGGTGAGTTTTTTCACAAAGAAAAATAAATATACATGTTTTTACCACCCCATACGAACACAAAACTCAAACCTTTAGGAAAACAATCGTGGATATTAAGAAAAGATTCATGTGAGTTTCTTGGATTACATGGTTGGTTTTGGCATATAATCATCAAATCTCAGAAGTCAAAGTGTTCTTGACAAAAACTAAAGCTGATTTACTGTGATGGATTATCTATCTCAATTAAAATCTCTGCAAGGTGATTTCCATATTGTTCTAAAATAAAAACTGCCTGGAAAACAGGTAATCAATTCAAAAACATGCGGTGTGCTTTGAATAGTTCGCAGTAATGTGAGGTATACATGGATTGTACATACATAAACTTGCAAAACCACGAGTGTCGTCCTTTATGTTACACAAACACAGATAGGAGATATACATATAAAAAAATATAAATCAAAGCACATATGATGCTCTACTGTACTTGGCAGTAGTGTGAGATGTTGATTATATTTACCTCTGTCATTAAACACATATCGCTCTGGGTAGATTGCCACCTTGTAAGTCCATTTTGGATCTGCCACCTCTAGAAGGGAAAGTAAAAACTGTTAGTGTGTTAACCCCACACTTTAAATAACAGCCTGTGTAATGTCAGATCCACTACCTGAACTGCAGTCCAGGCAGCACATCAGCTTGTCTCTGTGTCTTAAATAGGATGAGCCCACATAAGGCCAGACAAAGCAATTACACAGCAGGGGATCCACCATTATGAGACCCCGGTGAGATTTGCCATCTAATCAGCTCACTTAATACATATTGGATAAACTGGGCAACATAACTTTGACAACATGAAAGAAAAAGTAGGGGGTGCACTTATGAATAGATCTTCTACTACAGATAACACTAAGAAGTGTAAGAAGGTTAAAACCACCTGATAATGTGTCAGTGTACTTAACTTTGATAACATTATGCAAAGAATTTTAGAAAAAGACAGTTCACTTGTACATGACACACATACACATAGATTAACACACCTTTCGGCATTTTCGGGATATGGATGTCACTCCCATTGTATTTACCAGGACCTACTTTTTATCGTTAAAGGTAGTCTGCAGTTCCTCTGCCACTGAAACGTCTGAGAAGCCCTGCTCAGTGTTTTTTTTTTTTTTTTTTTACCTCTTTTTGTGACTCTGGAGGGCAGGCTGGAGTAGACGTCCTCAGCGTGGATGTGAAGTCCTCTGTAGAATTCATGACACGCCTCCTCGCCCCTCCCATACAGGTGCTTCAACAGCTCTGCTAACCGCACCTTGGTGGGCACGCTCAGGTTCCTGAACTGCTGGGAGACACATGCTGAATTGAATCACTGCACATACCTGTATACCTGCACGCTGTGCTTCTGTTCCAAGTCCAAATACAGTTTAGCAGAAGTGTAAGGACATGATGACTGTCAAAACAGGATGTTTTTTTTTTTTGTTGGAACGGTGTCATATATTATCTGTAGTGACCCTGTGGGCTTCCTTGTCACTGAGTATCTGGGGGTGGATCCTGTTCAGCTGCAGCACCAGTCTGTCAACCAGTTCAGTGTCCATCCTCTGATCCGAGCACAGGAAATGGGCATCCCTCCGGAGCTGCTCGTGGTAATCATCAATGTCTAGCCAAGGACGAAAGACACGAGCAAGAGACGTGTTAAATAAAATGCACTCTACACACACTCCTTAATTCCTAATTAATAAACTCACGTTCTTAAAGGCATCAGTGTGCCACAGTGTGGAGGTCAGGTCAGATTCAGGTCGTGACACTGTACCATTAGAGCATGCTATAGAGGTCTAATTGAAGGCCTGCAGATTTTATGTCTAGTCGTAAGTAGTTTCTTAGTAAGCTGGTCTTGGCATCAGTCCTGTTCTGAAAATAAATGGCTAAGAGGTTTATTCTCCTGTTCAGAAAGATGGACACACTTGCTGCAAAATTGTCCATTTGGAGACACTTTATTGGAATAGCTTAATGCTAATACTCATATGAGTAACATGTCTACTTAGATAATGGATAGACGTCAGGACGCAAAGCCTTCGAGGCCTGCAGTAAATAACAGTTTGGTGAAGCCCATGTTCTTAAAAGCAGCTGATTCAACTCAGTGGTCATTTTTGAGGCTGTAAAAGATACAGATTTTGTTATGCTGCCTATTAGCGCCACAGAAACCCAAATTCCCCTGCCAACTTCCTGTTGATGTTTTTCCAGTTCACGTCTGATGCTTTAAAACTGAATCATCAACAGTGAGGTAGAAAAGCAGTGAGTTTACTGAGCAATGAGGATATGTGAGGACATTAATGGGGGTTAAGAGATAAAGGAAGTGTTTAGAGGCAATTCTCATGTCAAGTGTCCTTCATTAAGTCTTGGTGAGGGTTCAACTGGGACCACTGTTGAGCTTTCCTGTGCAGTTATGTGTTTGACATCTGTTATCATGATTTTTGACTCTTAAGCACCAGCTAATAAGACTATTAAGTAGTTGTGGTGAAGTAGTAGTTTGTCCTGTCTTACATAACTCATTTAACCTCTTATCGGTGTAGTTCTTCCACTGTGGGCAAGATCACTCCACTTACCCTGACATAAATAAATAATTTCAGCAGGATTTAATAAAATGACCTCATCCCAGTGACAGATTTATTCCAGTTCTTCATGAAATCTGAAGTGGGACTCTTACCCAGACCAGATTTGGATGAGTGACAGAAGAAGGAGCTTCTTCATGCCTATATTTAATAAAGACATGTAAATAGACCTGTCTATCAAACTGCTCGTCATTATTTAAAAGCTGAACATTTGGACAGAGTATCCAAACTATTTCAAGAGGTGTTAAGTAACGCCTACTGCTATAGCAACGACTAAACTTACAACTGCAAATTGTAAGTAACAAGTGGCGCACCCACACGGCGCAGTGGGCGGTCAGCGGTCCTCTGTGTCCTGGAAGTCAGCGCACAGGGATAACAGTTGTGCGTGATCCAAAAAACAAGACAAAACGTCCAACCCTTCATTCACAAACCTGTCATACTGACAAACAAGCGCCGCGTGGGACTTGCTCTTCCCGACCGACAGCCTCCCGGTAAAAACTTCCTGTTGTCCCCGGTGTGACGGTCTCTGCTGTCCCGTTACATCAGCACGCTGCGCCGCCCGGGGCCACATGACTGACCTCAGGGCGACACGATGGTGATCAGTCCGCAGACTGAGCTGACAGGCAGATTACCAGCTAAGCTTTCTATTGCAAGCACTGAACCACAGAGGTGTCATTTATCACTTTATTTCATTCCCTTCTTCCATTTGATTGCACTGGGTCAATTAGACCTGGTAATAATAATAATAATAATAATAATAATAATAATGATAATAATTTATTGCCTTTTTCCTGGTTAGTAATACATTCTTTACCATGTCACTTGAATTTCTTTTGTGTAAGCTACATTATTAAACATAAAATCACTACTGCTGCCTTCATGTTGGCTTGTAAACATCTGCACTGGTCCCTCAGAGGGAAATGTACATTGTTGCACTCCTCCATTACAATACAGTCTCACTCGTTATCAGTAGAAGTCTTTAATTTATTTACATTCTTTAAAAATGATATTTACATACTCGCCAGCTGCTCTCCTCGTCCAACAAACTGGACTCTCCTGCCCTGCGATGAGTTTCTCAGACAACTTCCTCAGCTGCCTACAATGTGTTGTGAACTATGTCAATAAACACCTTAATTGTTTACTTTAACAACAACATAACAATTGCATTGGCTTCTGAAAAGCTCAACTAAGGGCGTGGAAGTACCTTGACCTTCTAATTACAAGGGAGTGTCATCCAACAAGGCTGAAAGTGCAATGACTCCCCTTTTCAGACAGAGGGCAGTGTGCCATTACAGTTTACAAAAGGCACATCAGTCTGTCGGATCAGTATGCCTACAGAGCCTTCATACTGTGTAGAGCTAATCATTTCAGCAAGACCAGGAATGTTCAGTTATTACTTCCCATAGTCCTCATCGATGTGGTTGACACTGTTGTACATATTTGGTCAGTAAACAAGTTCTTGACTGATGGAATTCACCTCCTGTGTGATGTGTCCTCACACTGATATAATCCGTATGGAAAATTCTTTGGCAGCGTTTATATTCCTGGTGTTGGACTCGTCTGCGGTTGATGGGTTCGCTCCTGACAAACTGCTGTGCTGACCCCCGCACTGCCACACCAAACCAGGCCCTACTGCTGAGATCTGGACCAGCTCTGGGCTTGTAGTTTGACAGGAGGACTGAGGAGGTCCGAAGTATTGAGGAGGTGGACCGGAGATCTTTGTGGATTCTGGGTTTCGGGGCAAGAGAGGCTGGTCATAGTCACGGCCGGGGAGGGCAGAAAGCGGAGGAGTGGGGCCATATGTGCAGGCAGGAGCGTAGGCGTACTGCTGATGACATCTGTGGAGGAAAAGACAGGAAGTTGTTTCTTTAGTGTTTCTGCTGGTCTGCATGTCTTCAAGGATATACTGATATACAGTCAGCCCACATCTCACCTGCAGCCTCGCATGTTGTCACACATGGCTGGGTTACCGGTGTCCCACAGTGAAAGCAGCTTCTCCTGGGCATTGTTGTTGTTATTGTTCCTGCCTTTATGGCTGTAGCGAGACCTGTTGTCCTCCTGACGTTGGCCCTGCTCCTCCCACTGCCACACATCCGACTCCCTGTTAAAAAACATCAATTTAAACCTGAATGTCAGTATTTCAGTTTGTAAATGCTTCATCAATGCAACTCTCTTGTTGTTTTTCTCCGTCCTCTGCTTCCAGTGACAGAAAGTCACTTAATACATTTACTCAAGTACTGTACTTAAGTGCAGTTCTGAGGTACTTAAACTTGACTTGAATATTTCCATTTCATGTTCTATTTGACAGCTATAGTCATTTATAGTCATATAACTTTACAGATAAAGATTTTACATTTTCAGATGGTTCCATAGACAGTAAATAGTTGTTTTAAATACAAAGAGGTATATTAGTTTCTTCTTCTTTCCTACCCCTTTATTCATCTCATGAGCCCACAGATTTATCTTGTGACCCTTTGTAAGTAAGTAAAGTATTATTTATATAGTATCTTTTTTTTTAACACAGGTCACAAAGAAAACATTAGTTACAAACATTAGAAAAGAAAAACGAAAACACTCACACAAAGCGCATGTAAGAAAACAAAAAAACACCCACCACCCAGAGCACACCTTGAAGTTAAAAGCCAAGCTAAAGAAATGGGTTATAAACAGCTGTTTGAAACAGTCAACAGACTCAGCTGATCTAATGTGAGGGGGGGGGGGGGGGGGGGGGATTGTTCTATTAGTGCTATGACAGCAGTCGCCGCTATTTCCGTTTGGCACGTGGTATAGCCAACAGGTTTTGGTTGGATGACACTTGGTAGTGTAAAGGTTTAGTAGCTCGGAAATGTAGGCAGGAGCTAAGCCATGTAGTGCCTTTTAAGTGATTAAAAGAATCTTGAAATCAATCTTGAACTTCACTGGTAGCTAGAGCAGCAGAGTGAAAAGGCCTGACCCCCATGTTGGGAACCTCTGGACTAAACTACATAACTTTATAAAGTAGTTCAAAGTAGCTCCACCTCGACCTCAACTGATACTTACGCATGATGTGCCAGTATTAACAAACTAATAATGTCATGCAACACAACGCGTAACACTGAATGTCAACAGAACTCTTATTTGTCTACAAGAAAACTCCACAGGGCACCTTGAAGTAGGATTTTAAATGACGGACTTTTACATTGTGGTATTGGTACTTTCAAGTAAATGATCTTCTTCCACCACTGTTTGCTTCTCACTCACCTCTCCTGCTTTTTCCTTTTGTCCTCTTTGATGCAGTCGACCAAACAGCAGGTGATGAAGGCCATGGACATGAATAAGATTATGGCTGAGCTCACTATGGAGGCCAGCACAGCCACACGGAAACCATAATCCTCATAGGAAGACAGAGCTGTGAGAGTGTGAGAGAAGAAGACTGTTGACTGATTTGCCGACTTAATTTCCATGTAATTCACTCAACATATCAGACAACTCCATTCATCATGCTGCAAAAGTTATGTAGAACAATTCCTTATCAGTACCACACAAAACGCTGCCACTACTACTATATCACAAGTCTTTTTTAATCATTAAACCAGAGGAAATTTTCCATCATTTTCCATCAAAGTTCAGACGCCAGCTCATCATGGAAAGGACAATAAAACATAGATTTCATTATTAATTTCTTCCAGTTTCACATCAGACGGCTTCTTCTTTCCCATGATGATTGATCCTGAAACATAATTAACATCGTGCTCTCATTTCTTCCACTCACTCACTCACTCACTAAAAAAAAAAAGAATGACTAACTGAGCACCTGCTTGAAATTATTCCTCTCTACCTGCATTAGCATTAATATTCTCCTTAAATGAGCTTCATCCCCAAGCAACTCATTATGTTCTCTCGAATGGGTCCTCACATAATCTAGAGCATTAAATATTCCAAGCCAAATAATACATTAAGTGTCTTTGTGTAACATTGCCCGCAGCCACAATGCCTATCACATAATGTTTTATATATATTCCATCTCTTGAGCTGACAGACAGTTAAGGGGAAGTTTTGCAGCCGCTGCATTTCTCCCAGTAAAAGCATTTCATCTGCACACAAACCCATGTAGGTTATAAAATGTATGAACAATTAGATTCGTACCTGGGTGCCATTCTTTCTATATTAACTGTCATTTTAAGGTTTCTACTTACGTTTACAGTAGGTCTCCCCCACCCAGTGGGTGCTGTTGGGGCCCATGACACACATCAGCTCACTTCCCATCAGTTTGTGTTTGGCTGGACACTGCAGGGAGATGACTGTGCCCACGTTGGTGCCGTTACCCTGGATGATCCTCTGGGTGCCCAGGGCTGGCAGCGGCATGGGCGTGCACTGAGCCTGTGACTGACCTAAAAGAAAGAGTCAGACTGAGTGCATCAAAAACAGCATTTGTGATGGAATTACGTCGCAGATGTGATTAGAACCAACAGTTCACTCAAAGTTTGAATACATGTTTAATTCATGTATCTTCAAAAGACGATGTGTTTTCACAGGGATGATCAGACAACTCGGAATTCAAATGTGGCGCAACTGCATTTCAGGGTGAACAACAAAGAAGAATGGAGCACTGGAGATGAGATTCGGTGTGGAGTGGGACAGTCATCCCACGGCTATCAGCGTTGAAGCCCTGTAGGGCTGCACAATGCTGCATGACGGTAACAGCCTTGTGCATCGAATACTAACAGTATCGAAGCAGGAAATGTGATAAAAACAAAGGCCCACGAGGCTGGTGGAAACACACAGGCCTTCTGGAGCCATGCTAAACAATGGGTTATCATACAGCACAGCACAGCGCTCAGCATATTACAGGAGGGGAAGTCTCTCACTGTGACAGCTCAGTATACGCCAGCACTCTGGCACGATGAACACACGGGTATCACTTCATCACGACACAAGCTGTTGGAATGCAAATAAACAAAGTGACATCAATTCAGTGCTTTCCAACAGAACTGGGAAGGATGCTGTGATCAGGGACAGGACAAGTCAAAACCAGCTTGTTTACTTTGGGAAACCTGCTTTCTGGTTTTCACAAAAAACAACAGACTTGAGCCATAGGAGAGATTTGTAACTATTAAATGAGGGGAAATAACCAAGGATGTGAGAGGGGCTGTGCACTTCTGGTAAAAAACATGCACTTTTATTACTTCAAGGGGCTTCGAGTCATACCATAGTTTCATTGACAGACAGACAGAAAGAAAGAAAGAAAGAAAGAAAGAAAGAAAGAAAGAAAGAAAGATGAGGTTAAATGAAGCATATGCACATTTTCTTTTTAAAGAACTACACAACCTTCTGATGACAGTTTACAATGGCAGTGGGACAGACTCAACTGGGATAAATACTCCCCTGAAGGCCATTAGCATTAGCCCACCACATTCAAGTTTATGTAACACAAGGACGCACTTCATTGCCGATAAGTAGATAGCATCACTTTTATGTAACGTGTGAGTGTGTGGGCGTGTGAGCATGTGTGAGACGCCCAGCTGTGCATCAGAAGTT